>NC_048218.1:45786038-46086038 GCF_002007445.2 Ailuropoda melanoleuca | reverse complement strand
TTTCCATGTAGAAATGATAGGAAATGGCGTCAGATGTTTATGACCTTATATTAATTTAAATTGGAGGATGGCTAGAAAGACTGTTTTGAACAAGAGGTTTTGGTAGCACATGCCCTACACAACGTCTTGTGGAACAGATTATCACAGACATCAGCATACAAACACACCTCTTTACTTTTTCTCAGTCTGACATTCTCTTCCTCCTGTTTTCTGGACAAGTCCTTCTTGACATTCAAGACCTGGCTCAGATGTCACTTCTTCTATGATGCTATTCCTGACCCATCCTGTTCTAATTAGTCAGCAGTCCTCTGAATTACCTCAGCTTGAGGCTTACTCCTCTATGTAGACTTTATTGAGTATATTGAGTAATAACTCTTACAAGTTTATATCCTCCAGTATAATACATTTTCTTTGAGGAGACTCATTAGCAATGATTCCTATCAAGCACAGTATTACTCACTTGAGAAAAGTATCGTATGTATTTGTTCATTCAAAAAATATTTATTAAATATTTATTAAATACTCTCAGTGCCAGTGACTGTGTTCTTGTGTAGTTTACAATCACATGTAAGATATGTCTATATTTACACAATGAATATTGGTTGAAATGCAAAGAACTTTAAAAGTTCAAAGTACAGCCAAATTGAAAGGAAAGCACAAATAAGGTCACATCGGCAACAACTATCATTGAGTTGTACAGTTGTACTGCTTTTCATAAAGCATTTCACCTCATCTTACCAGCAACTCTGAGACGGTAGCTATGTAGGATTAATTCTACTTTATAGGGAAGAATGTGGCATTCAGCCATTAAGTTAACTATTTAAATAACTAGGGCAGGGGCGCCTGGGTGGCGCAGTCTTTAAGCATCTGCCTTAGGCTCAGGGTGTGATCCCAGCATTCTGGATCAAGCCCCACATCAGGCTTCTCCACTAGGAGCCTGGTTCTTCCTCTTCCACTCCCCCTGCTTGTGTTCCCTCTCTCACTGGCTGTCTCTCTCTGTCAAATAAATAAAATCTTAAAAATAAATAAATAAATAAATAACTAGGGCAATTGTGGGTTTAACTTGGGATTTGAACACAGGTTTTCTGGCTCCAAACCCTGTGTCTTCCCATTATACAGTCCTCTCTCCCTAAAATACCACTCCTTATGGGAGCAGGCAGAGAATCTCAGGGACACAGAAATATCGTCACCCCCACAGCCCGAAAATGTTAGCAATAATCTCACGAACAATATAATGAGTTTATCCAATTGTCAATGGATTAAATACGACAGATCTCAAATGTGATTAAAAAAAACTAGGCTCAAACTAATTATACAAATTTTATACTATCAAGTCCTCATCTCTAAAATGAATACCAAATTTTGCCAAAATAAAGTCAATTGTGAAATTATTGAAATGATAAACTCGACCAACTCACAGAGTGAAATGGCATGTTAATCTATTATCAAAGGAAGTCTCTTATGAATAATTAAAAGATAGTTGTGGTCAGTAAAAATGAATATACAGAAGTATATTTATGTTAAGGAAAGTGCCGGTTATAAAACATCACTTAAAATATAATCCTATCTTTGTAAGCTGTCGTATTTATCATACCCAGGAAAAAATACCTGGAAGGAGATATTAAAGTCATCACCATGTATTAGATTATGGATAATTTTTAAAACAAATCCTATCTCTTTTGCAACTCTTTAATTTTGTTCATTAGAATAAATGTGTATTATTTGTATAATTTTTAAGTTAAAAATCCATGCAGGGATTATTATAGGGGTAGGTGGGAAGGAGATGAAAATACGCCAGGCAGTGGAATAGGAAATGTGCTACCAGCCTGAGATGGAGTGCAATAAAGAAAAATTTGGGAAACACAGAATTACAGTAAGTTGTAAGCAGCATACTTCTCAGGCTGTTCCTGCCAATAGAGTCAATTAGAGCCAGTTGGTTTGTTTTCATTTAGCTTTTGGCTAAAGAATAGAATTAATAACAATTGCCTTTTTTGTTTGCTTTTTTAAGAGAAGTAAGCTTTATTTCCTTGTCTCGCAAATAAATCTGGATGAGTTGGTCCCAATAACAATTGATTTTAATAACATATCTGATGTTTGCAGGAAGGATCTGTATTAATTGCACTCCATTTAAACTGTAATCTATGTGTAAAATATCTTTGATTTCTTTTATTAAAAAATAGCATATTTCTTCCTACTTAAATTTTGCTCTGAGCATTTTACTTGAGTTGCTTGTTGCTAAGGGCATGGGAGACGAGATTTCTACCATGTGGATATATTTTAGAACTCTCCTAAGATTTAAATTTTGTATTGTTCATTTCTCAGACTGTGTGCAGATTTGTGTGTTTGTAGCTTAGTGGAGGAAAATACTTTAGATTTGCTTTTAAAACAATGACAGATCTCCTAATGTGGCCTGCAGGGACCCCTTTTGTCCTTTGAAGCATCACTGTGTGCCACTTGCCCCATTACACCCCCGCTGCACTGACCTTCTTTAGCGTCTCTAAATGCACCAATTACTGTTTGTGTTCTCTGTCCTCACCCCTGATGTACACAGACACTTTGACTAATTCCTACCCACCCTTTATATCTGTCGCTTCCTTGGGTCATAGGAGCTGTGGATCTCTGGAAGGGCTGGGCACCTCTGCAGGGCAGCACTGGATTTTTGGTCTAGTAACCCTTTAGTCTATTTCCTGGTACCAATAAACTGCCTTGGCAGGTATTTTTTTTCTTTTTTCTCTGCTTCAGAGCTGCTGTTACCTCACAGTTTACTATCTCAACTTCAACTTACTTTGGTCCTTGATTCTGTCTCCTGGACTCTTTTCTTCTACTTACAATGAAATGGATTCATCCCACGCTAGGAAATGGGGTGACCAGTGGGAATTGACTTATTCCCATTTTCAGTTTCTAAGGGACAGTCTCCGGTGCATAGTACTTGGAATACTCAAAGGACAATCTCACTTCTTCATCTCCCAGTTTAGAATTTTGAATGGAGTGGGAGCAATGCATCACAGTTCTGAAGTTCTAAATGCAAGAAAAAGAAAAAAAAAGGCACATAAAAAATTGTTATGAGGGGGACGCCTGGGTGGCGCAGTCGTTAAGCGTCTGCCCTTCGGCTCAGGGCGTGATCCCGGCGTTATGGGATCGAGCCCCACATCAGGCTCTTCTGCTGGGAGCCTGCTTCTTCCTTTCCCACTCCCCCTGCTTGTGTTCCCTCTCTCACTGGCTGTCTCTCTTTCTGTCAAATAAATAAATAAAATTAAAAAAAAAAAAGAAAAGAGTTATGAGGAAGCCTTTTTTTTAATTTCTACAATTTTAAGTCGAGAAGATTTTACCCCAAATAGTTCATTCAGTTAGATTTTGTTAACATTTTATAAATATTACAAAATTCTATTTTAAGTGCCTAGACTTAAACTTGAGTCCCATCCACCAGGCAGGCTGGGACATTTTAATGTGAGACTGGAAGGCAATGATTTCAAGCCATGTTGCCTTGCTTTTTCTCACCTAGAAAACACTACATGAATCACAAACTACCAGAAGAGTTAACAATAAGGCGTATTTAATTAATAATTATTATATATATAATAATTAATAATATTAGAACTTCAAAATGTTTTAATTCTGTTTGAATTTTAATTCATTGGAAAAGAAACAATGACAAATACTATCAAAATAATAATACAACCCAAGTTACTATAGTTTGTCTGGTTCTCCTGACTATGTAGATAAATAGCTAAGTCATTTGGGTCACAAAGCCAGAGTTTATATCTAATTTCACTTTAATTTTAGAAAAAATAATAATAAAGTCAATCTCTCCAGAGCTGGTTAAATTCTCTGGTGGACAAATACTTGCATAATTGGTATAGGCTAAAAGATTCTTAAAATGGAAATGACTAGAGACAGAAGACAACTCGGTCATTTATCCTGTATCATAGTCATTGCTATGAATGTCAGTAACCATCTTACCATTTTGCAAAAAGTGCATTTCTTGCATTTGGAATAAATTGGAATTGCTGTATTTTTAATACTTAATGTAACAAGGTAAGTGGTCTTGTTTCATTAATGACTAAAGATAGAAATTTCAGTTTAAAATGACGGATTTTAGGGGTGCCTGGGTGGCTCAGTCGTTAAGCATCTGCCCTCGGTTCAGGGTGGGATCCCGGAGTTCAAGCCCCACATCGGGCTCTTCCACTGAGAGCCTGCTTCTTCCTCTCCCACTCCCCCTGCCTGTGTTCCCTGTCTCGCTGGCTGTTTCTCTCTCTGTCAAATAAATAAATAAAATCTTTAAAAAAATAAAATAAAATGACCGATTTTATTATATAACATATTTAGTGAGAGTGAAAAACAATAAAGCTCATTTTCCGGATGTTTACAACTTGGTGTTATCCTCAAGCAAGAGTAATATTTATAATCTTGAAAATTAATATAAAAATGAAAAGTTTGTCAGTTTATTAAAAATTTAAACATAAAGTTACCCTACCACCCAGCTATTTTACACCTAGGTATTTATCCAAGAAAAATGAAAACATATGTCCACACAAATACTTGTAGCATTATTCATAGTAGCAGCATTATTCATAATAACCCAAAACTGGAAGTAATCCAACTATTCATCAGCTGAGGAAATGGATAAACAAAATGTGATCCACAAAATGAAATGCTATCAAGCAATCGAAAGAAATGAACCAATGATACTCCATGGATGAATGAATCTCATAAACACTACACCACGTGAAAGAAGCCAGACACAGACTACATGTTGCATGAATCCATTTATATTAAATTACCAGAAAAGCAGAAAGCAGACCAGTGTTTGCTTGGAGCTGAGGGTGGGAACTAAGGGAATGCCCACCGACCACAAATGGATACAGGGGAATATTTTAGAGGGATGGAAATGTTCTCAAACTGGAAATTGGTAGAATTAGTAAATTCTAAAAGTTCGCCAAAAATTACCGAATTTTTAAAAATTATTTACAATAGGTGAATTTTATGGTGTGTGATTATATATACCTCACAAAAGCTGTTAAAAAATATTTGTGACAGTCACACACATTCTTTTCATACATCTATGAAAGTATTAGTTCTCTTTTTCATATTTGAGGTAAATTTTGGGAATTGTGTAAAAAATAAATATTATCTGGAAATTATTAGGATTGTGTATCTATAAACAAATTCATTTTCCGATTTGTTTTCCTTTTTTTTTAAAATTTTTTACTTTTTAAAAATTTTATTTATTTGACAGAGAGAGCACAAACAGTGGGAGCAGCAGAGGGAGAGGGAGAAGCAGTCTCCCTGCCAAGCAGGGAGCCTGATATAGGACTCGATCCCAGGACCCTGAGATCATGACCTGAGCTGAAGGCAGATGCTTAACTATCTAAGCCACCCAGGCACCCCTATTTCCCTCCATTTTTATAGGAAGATAGTATTTTGTCTGGAAGAAGTGTTAGAGATAACCTTGAATATGAGATAGAAAATGGATTGGGGTTCTCTAATTCCTTCTACAGAGGAGAAAAGTGAGCCTCAAAGAGGACAGATGACCCAGGTCAAACACAGTGAAAGGCAAAGTTAATGTCAGAACCCCCCCTTTGTTTCTTCTACAACATATTAAAATGGGATGACTTACTATGGGGTCATTAGCAAGTGGTTCTTCTTAGAGCCGTGTAAGTCTCATGACCTATTCTGTCTTGTTCATGAGGCCAACCATCAAACTGTCATGATGGTTTAGCCATTTTCTTCTAGCTTATGGAAGGCTTTTGATGCTGTGAAATCTCAAAATAAGCAGCTGTATATCATCAGCATTGGGTATTTATTACCCGAACAAACTAAAATTCATGAAGATTTCAAACGTCTAAACAGTGATGGCAAATGAAACCATTTGTTCTAGCTACATCTCTTGTTTTTGTTTGTGAGACTGCAAAATAAATAAGTAAAAGCCATATTTATTAAAGAAAGTTTTGTTAGTGCTTGACAATTTTTTTACAAGATGGCAAAATTTTCGTTTTTATCAAGAGTATTTCTGATTTACTCCCTGGGACAATGTTTTCACAATGGAAATATGTATAGTAGTATTTGATTAAACTTGATTTCTACTTGTTTAGTGGAATTTAATGTATGTTAGAATTGGAGTTACTGAGAGTAGGGAAAAAAACGGAGTATTGGTCCTTTTGGAAAATTGACCAGTAGAGTGATAATAATCCGAATGACAGTTTATCTGTTTTTTGGTACCAGATCATTTTGAGATTGTTAGGACAAGCAATTTTTTAAATGACACGTTTGAACTGAACTACTTTTGTACCAGTGAAAATCATTCTTAGACATAGGAAAGTCAATATTACACTTTGTTGTCAAAAGGGGCTTGTGCCTGGCGTTCCATTAACTGAGAGTGAGAGGGAACGATATCCAAGATCTTGAGTATCAGTGACTAGTATTCAGCATTCCGGTGAAGATGAAATCATTATATAGTTTTGTCTGCATTTACTATTGATATTTTTTTAAGTCTTAAAAATTAAGTGTCTATGTAAATAACAGAGTATACAGTTTTATTTTTCTGGCAAATAGTATAAGGTAAATAACTAGAAAGAAAAAACATGTGTATATAATTTTCCCTTGTTCTCAGAGAAAATGTTATTAAAATATAATCATTATTTTAAAATATAGTAAATCAAGAGACGTTCATACTCTGAAGATGCAAGAATATGTAAAAATGTTGATTTTAATAATTACCTGAATAGTGCTCAGTGAAAATAACAGCAAAACTACTACTGATGTGTACAATAAAACCGGTAAATTTCTAAAACATTATGGTGAGTGCAAGAAGCCTTACATAAGAGTGCATATCATATGATTCAATTCCACTGAAGACTAGAACAGGTAAAATTAATCCATGGCTTAGTAATAATCAGAACAAAACTTGTTTCTGGGAGGATGGGGGCGGAAATGGACTGGAAAGAGACACGAGGAGACTTTCTTGGTGAAGGTAATGTTCTAAATCTTGTCTAGGTTTGGATTACATAGATACATGGCATTTGAAAAACTCAGCCATGTAGTGTTAAGATTTATGTATTTTCTTTATATAAGTTTTATCTCAAAAGAAAAATACACCAAATTCTAGTTAATGATATACCTACTGAAGTGTTGAGGGGTGAAGAATACTGAAATATAATTTCTTTGAAATCCACTTAAAAATAAGATGGATTGATGGACAGATAGAGAGGCAGATAAATATGATGAAAGCATCATTGCCTCTGGGTGGGAGGTCTATGGATGTGCCCTGCACAATTCTTGCCACATTTCTCTGTTTAAAATTTTTTATAATAAAATTTTACCTCATAGTACTTCTAAGTCTTTAAATAGATTGGTTAAAGACTTACAAAGACCTATAACAGATGCTAGAAGTCAGAGAAATTTTCCAAATATTATTAAATATTTTACCTTACAAGTCTCCAGAATTTATAATTCTAGAAAACTCTAATTCCCAGTTCGTTCACAGATCAAAATATATGTAAAATTCTCATGATAGGAAATTTAATAGGTTGGTGGCTGAAGTCTTTTTTTCTCCAATACTGTGTATCTGTAAATCTCTTCCAAAGAAATTGGGCCGATGAATTTTATTTTTGATGCACTGAATTTTCAAAGAGTAATGGTTCTCAAACCTGAGTATGCATTGGAATTACCCAGTTTGCTAAAGTACAGATTGCTGTGTTGATCCCAAAGTCTCTGATTCAAGAGGTCTGGAGTGGGGTCTGAGAATTTGTACTTCTAACAAGTTCCCAGGTGATGCTGATGCTCTAAGGAAGGGAGGGGGGCGATTCCTTGAAGAATCCTGGCCTGGAGCCTATCCTACCTTCCACCAGGAGCACCAATTGCCATCACTCCTTACTTTACATAGCAAGAGATGTAGGCAGATCAACTCCAGGGTTTTCATGAAAAATCAGACAAAGAACAAAAAGAAGAGAAATGAGTTTTGTTAAGTCTCTTAGCCTGTTTGATTTCTTCTTTTTCTTTTCTTTTTTTTTTTTTTAAGATTTTATTTATTTATTTGACAGAGATAGAGACAGCCAGTGAGAGAGGGAACACAGGCAGGGGGAGTGGGAGAGGAAGAAGCAGGCTCATAGCAGAGGAGCCTGATGTGGGGCTCGATCCCACAACGCCGGGATCACGCCCTGAGCCGAAGGCAGACGCTTAACCGCTGTGCCACCCAGGTGCCCCTCTTCTTTTTATTTTCTATATATTAAAAGTAATAAGAATATACCAATAATCTAAAGTGGTAGGAGAAGTATTACAAAGTAGACTTTGAGATCTATTTCCCTACTTGCATTTGGCATATTTTCATGTAATAAAAACAATTTTTGTGACTAGCTTAACAAAGCTAAGGGGACACCTTCTTGTACACCCTTTAACCCCCTTCCATCAGATTTAGAGTTCCTCTGTTGTAGCCACATATACTAATTGTAGGAATGATGCTGCACTGAAGTCGTTGACTTACCCATCCGCCTAATTTACTAGACTGCTTAATCTGTGTGATGTGACAGATCATATTTGAGTTGGTATCCCTAATGCCTAGTATCTAGTAGTGAATGAATAAAGTGAAAAGCAGATGAACAGATACATACATTTCCCAACGCAAATGCAGAATTTATTTAGATTTTGTTGTTTGACGTTAACCATGTTGCTGCCCCCATTCCCTTATAGCAAGTATGTGGTTATTGGTTGCATGTGTTTGTCCCCCACCCTCAACGTGCTCCAGACTTTAAAGAGTAATTTTAGGAGAATTAGATTGAGGGTGAGTATGCAAGTGGCAACTGTGTATGTCTCAAGATGAGATTTTTCCCTAAGGGTGAAATGCTGTTGACTTAGAAGGTAGTCTATGGAAAGTAATTTTCTTACTTGGCTGTTGGTTGGATTTCAGGGTACGTAATGAAATTATTGCTCCTTTGGTAAAACTATTAGTCCTGCCAAGTGGTGCTGAAATGTCAACATGGGCAGGTTGAGTCTGTCTCACTCAGTCATCCAAAGTCACCAGACGGTGAAGTATTGGCCTGAGGAATCAGGGCACGGGGAATTCTGACCAAGGTGGAAACTGGGGTGGTTTTAGCTGAAATGGAACTCACTTATACAAACAGCTGGGCAAACAGAAATAAAGTGCTCCATTAGGAAGAAAACATTTTCCCTCTCAGATTTCTAGCAAAATGTCATTCCTTTCTAAATTCAATAGCAAACATTCTCCAGGTATTTCGTGCCCATAATATCCTAATAAAAAGTTAACTAGTTGACCCCTGGGAGTTATGGCTCAATGGCAGTTGTTTGGGTGTGGCCTTATAAAGGGAGCTCTTCAGGTGAACCAGGACTTTTTATTTCCTGAACTCTGAAGGCACGTGTTGCATGCAGACACATGGCATGCATGAGGCCGGAGAGAGAACGTGCTATTCTGCTTGCACTAGAGCAGAGAGCACCACATGCTGTAGGTTGAGCTTCCTGCTCTCATTGACCATGTATGTGTAAAGTCAAGTTCAGAGTTTCTTTAAGGGCCCCCATTCCCACAGTCTGGCGGTTATTCATGTGGCTTATGGGACTTTTACCCAACATTTTCTGTGCTTTTTTAAAAATGACTTTTTTTTCTGTAGATTTGTAAAAGCCTCTATTTACATCTAAACTATTTTCATCAGGATGTTTTTAGATTTGAGTTAATAAAACACAAGTAGGGATGCCTTCTATCATCTCTAAAGCGGGGTGCTATTAATTCCTGAATGCCCCAAATCTCTTTTAATCTGGTTTCTGATGTAAAGTTCGATGATTCATTAGTTGCGTATAACACCCAGTGCACCATGCAATACATGCCCTCCTTACTACCCATCACCAGTCTATCCCATTCCCCCACCCCCCTCCCCTCTGAAGCCCTCAGTTTGTTTCTCAGAGTCCATAGTCTCTCATGCTTCATTCCCCCTTCTGATTACCCCCCCTTTCTTTATCCCTTTCTTCCCCTACCAATCTTCCTAGTTCTTATGTTCCATAAATGAGAGAAATCATATGATAATTGTCTTTCTCTGCTTGACTTATTTCACAGACTCTCTTCTAATGGAATGTTGTACAAGCATCTTGCTCTTACAGGACTGGTGGAAGTAGTTTTTATAATGTCTAATTGTATTTAATCGATAGAAACATTTAATCTTTATTCTTAAAATATTTAACTAAAATTGTCATGCTTTTTCTGCTATGGAAAGTTTCCACTCCTATCACTGGCTTTCAGTTTGTTGCTGTTTTTGGTAAGAAAAGCCATGCTATAGACTACAGACAACACATTTCTATTTAAGGATGAGAAACAACTGAAGATTCTTGTATAACTGTCTTTGGCCACTTCCTTCTTACTGTGGTTGCCACAGGAAAATGAATGAAACTCCATATGGTTATTTTCCCCCTTCTAACACATTTCCGTGGATCATGGTACCAGAACAGGGAGTCCTTTGAGTACCACGCCTGTCATATGATCTCTTTTTGGCTCTCTAAGAATTAAAACATATGTTTAATTATTGCCAAGGCCCATGTTAAAATTATGGTTTATAAAACTTAACATTATAGTTCAATTAAATATAATTTGTGCCATCAAATATGGTTTTTGGAAGGTTTGAATGTGTTGTCAGACAGTAACTGCCCTGCTTAATACGTAAACTGAAGATGTGACCATAAAGGCATCAGAATGTTTTCCATTCACAATCCATTGTGTAAGAAGAATATAGAATACATCTGAAACTTTGAACTGTCAGTTCTGGGAATATAATAATGCCTAAAAAAGACCTGCTGGATTTTATATATGTACCATTTGTTGAATGTGAATAATAATATTAGGCACTATTAAAACTAGTTTCACCAGTTGCTGTAATGGCAAGTTGATGGAATGACCTTCCATCAGAGGAAAGTCTTTCATCTCTGAGAAAGGCATACTACTCAGCAATGAGGAAGGTCCTGCCCATGCTACAGTGGCATGATCTCATGCCAGACAAGAGGTTCAACCATGCTAAATACATAAGTAATTTTTTGTTTTGTTGCTGAGTCCTAGCGCATTGTGTGGGTAAGCCATAATGTGTTCATCCCTTTAACTATTGATGGACATTTGGGCTATTTCAGTCTGGTGCTGCTTTGAATGTCTACATACAAGTCTTAGCATAGCATTATTTTTCATTTTTTCTCAAAAAATACCTATGAATGAAACTGACAGGTTATTTGGTAGCTGTCCCAGTTTTCACAAGTAGTTACACCACTTAACATTCACATTAAAAATGTACGAGGTCTCCAATTATTTCAAATCTTGCCCAACACTTGTTGAGTCTTTTAATTTTACCCATTCTTGGGTGTGTGGTATCTTACTGTGATTTTAACTTGTATTTCCCTGAAGACTAATGGTGGTCATTGACCAGGAGTTGGTAAACGATGACCTGGTGGACAAATCCAGCCAACTGCCAATTTTTATAAGTACAGTTAACCCTTGAGCAATATGAGTTTGAACTGCCCTGGTCCACTTATACACAGATTTTTTTTTTATAAATACAGTACTGTAAATGTATTTTCTCTTTCTTATGATTTTCTTAACATTTCCTTTTCTCTCACTAACTTTATTGTAAGAATACAAATACAGAAAACATATCACAGATAAAATGTGTGTTAATTGACTGTTTATGTTCTCAGTAAAGCTTCCAGTCAGTAGTAAGCTATTAGTAGTTAAGTTTTAGGGAGTTAAAACTTATATGCAGATTTTTGTCTGTGTGGTGGGTCAATGCCCCTAACCCCCATATTGTTCAAGGGTCAACTATATGGTTTTATTGAAACACAGACATGTGATTTTAATGCTATAGGGCATGTATTTACCTTTAAAAATTTAAAGAGGATTAATTCTAAGGAGGGCACGTATTGTATGGTGCACTGGGTGTTATACGCAAGTAATGAATCATGGAACTTTACATCAAAAATTTGGGATGTACTGTATGGTGACTAATATAACATAACAAGAAATTATTATGAAAAAATGAAGAGGATTAATTCTAATTTGATTTTGAAAGACTTTTTTTTCCTTTTAGTATTTCACACCACCCTTTTGAACTATTTGGAGATACCCTAGGATGTTGCAAAAAGAGGATTAGAAACAACTGTCCTAGATCCAAGGTTCTACTTTACTGATGTGTAATCTTTTTCTCAGCCATAATGGTGGTGTTTCCTGGAATGTTCACATTCTTTATTTTGTCTCACTCTTGATTGGTGTAGGTTTTATTTCTCCCAAGACATAGTAAAATGTTTTTCTTATTACTCTGTACTCCTGGGCTTTTCTGGGCAACATATCTGCCATTTTACTTATAAATGTTTTCCTAGTTAAGCCTGTATCATGTAATATTATTTTTCTATTAACTCTACCTTATGTCATTCACCAGAAGTGTTCATACTAACATTGAAAGATAACTGTCATCACATGACTAGTGCTCCAAACCATTAAACCAGAATTAGAATGAAGAATAACTTATCAAAGATTAAAAATTATTATAGGGTGCATGGAGATATACCCTAAAATATCAGGGGAAATTGTCCAGTAGTATAAAATTGAATATTAGTTGAAACATTCATTTGAAGGAATGCTTGACAAACTTAATCAGATTGAAAGGGCAAAAATTGCTTAAACTTTTTGCTGAGCACTAAGAAGACCAATGGCATAATAACTGAGTGGGTGAAGGGGCGTAGAGAAGACAAACAGAAGATAGAAGGAATCCATATTGGGTAACAGTGTGAGCATAGGTGGAAGTGCATTGCAGAATGTGAGAAGATTATACTGGCCAAAAAGAAATAAGATACGTTGAGAAATAATAAAGGAAGAAATAATATGTGGCAGGATAATGAAGAGACTTGAATTTCTAGCTTCAAATAAGCAAATGGGATGATAGTCTCAAAATACTAAATTTGTGATGCTGCTTTGAGGTAAGATCTGTCTCTGTGCATCTCTCTCTCTTTTTCAGGACTTTTAAAAGTTTAGCTCCAGAGAGTAGTATGAATTAGAATTTTGGAAAAGTAGGTCTGCTAAATGTCAATTCATTCAAAAAGTTACATGATGTTGATGTATTTGCTGACATAAATCATTCGTGAAAGGGAGAAAGACTGGAGTCATGAAAATTCCCATGTGAAGGAAATGAGAACACTTCCATTTTTGTTGGTCAGTAATTCTGTTTACAGCCTTCCTTTTCCTCACTTGGTGCCATTATCCTTTCCACTTTCCAAGTGGAAAAGTAATGTGGTACATCAGGCCAAAATCTATGAGCAAAGGTCTAATGTGATGATGCTGTGACTCTTGGCTCTTAGTCAAACATGAGTGAAGCCTAAGTACACTAAGATTCCTTATTCTCTGCTTCCCAACAAGGGGTTGGAAACAAGCCAGCTGTGTTTTAATTTACCGTGGGACCTAATAATCTTCCAAGGTAGTGGAGTGACTCTAGGGTTAATCTAGGCACATAACTAAGAAGGGGAAATTTGACTTGGACAAAATCTATGTTACAGCTGAAGTATAAATCCTCTCATCAAAATCTAATGAAGTTAGGACAAAACATTAGCAGTTAGCATCGATTTGAGCATTACGGTCTGGGGGTTGGCCACTCCTTACTCTAGTGGGTAATGATGATGTTCTCAATAGAAACAGCAGGAAGTGCAGGTTGGTGCGAACTGAGAGCCAGTTTTGACCTTGCACTTAACTTGCAGAGTGACAGAGAACTGGCTGCCCTCAGGTTTGTTGTTTGTGCTATGAGAGAGCTGCACTAGGTGAGCTAGACCAGATGAGTCTTCCTTGGACTTGGATAAGCCACCCAATATCTCTGAGTTTTAATTACACCAGAAATGTAGGAATAGCAATTTGAGAATCTAGAAGTTTATGGAAATTTCATCAAATTCTTGGAAGTTTAAAGAACTATGCACATACCTAGAAATAGTAGTACTGGTTACTGAGGTAAGACAGTGGGTCCCACAACTGGGTATCCAAGAACGGCCTATCTGTATTTTTTTTAAAGGCTTATTGGAATCCTTTTTGTAACTATATTACAGGCTAATTTTGACTGGAATAGTATAAATTTAGTGTGATGACTTTGGGAAGCCATGCTGTTCAGAGGTGCTGACTGGTATTAATGCAATATAAATCTTTGAATCATGACAAATCAAATGTGGATTACTAATTAATAAATGCAATCTTTCCAATGGGTAAATTATTCTAAAAATATTAAATCTCTGTAGAATAAAGAAAGAAAATAATTGAGATCTACAATCTTGTATCTAAAACTCTTGGGGCCAGTTCTATGTTTTAGAACTCAGAAAATCTTTGGATTTTAGAAATATACTAGGTTGTCTACACCAGATATTAAGGTACCTCTACAGTGGGCATTTGGCCAGCACCCCTTAATTAAACATGTAAATATTCCTACAGTTAAACATGTGAATATTTGCACAGACTATTCAGTGAGATTTGAGAAAGACTTAGTGGCCTCGTATGGTTCAGACTGCATTTTGTTACCAAATTAGTTTAATATGAATTTACAGAAAGTCTTACAAAGCTGGTTTGGATTTCTGTCTTGTGCTAAAAGGTTATGGATGGCCTTCATTAAGTAACAAATTATTGAGCAATTACTATGTACCAGCTTTAAGTAGTGCCATTTGCACTAATCTTTGTAAACAACCCATTAAAGTGGACATTGTTCTCCAGCATTCATAATTTACAAATCAAGAAATTCAGTGTCAGGGTGCCTGGGTGGCACAGCGGTTGGGCGTCTGCCTTCGGCTCAGGGCATGATCCCGGCGTTCTGGGATCGAGTCCCACGTCAGGCTCCTCCGATATGAGCCTGCTTCTTCCTCTCCCACTCCCCCTGTTTGTGTTCCCTCTCTCGCTGGCTGTCTCTCTGTCAAATAAATAAATAAAATCTTTTAAAAAATTTTAAAAATAAATAAATAAATAAAAAGAAATTCAGGGTCAAGTATGTTCAGTGAGTAGCCAGAGGCCCCAGTGATAATTAAGTTGCAGAGCTGGCATTTGAACGTTGCTCCTTCTGGTCCCAAAGACAAAAGGCAATGTTGTTTACTCACTGCTTGGTCAAGACTTCTGGTTAGTGTGATAATCTGCCCCTGTTGCCTACATAGTTTAAAAAAAAAAAGCCTTGAACATTTAATTAAATTTTCTCTCCTCATTCTGCACAGTCTCTCTGGGAAGGTTCATCCGATGATTATTTAGAAAGTGCTGATCCTCATGGATCTGTGTTCCATTCCTGAGCATCGCACTCGGTTTTTCAGCCTCCTGGGGGTCATCGCCATGTAGCTGTCTCGTTGACCCTGCAGGCCCCAAATAGACCTAAAGGGCTCTCTCCTCCATTTATCACCTCTCTCAGAACTCCCTATTTTCCCTAAGCTGACCCCCCCACCTGTGTCTCTTTGTTTCTAACTCTATATCTAAATCACTGTCTTGTGGGGATACAGTTGGAGAGCAGCAGGCTGGGGGTTTTCAAAACGCAGTAGTTAAATTTACTGATAAGAAATTTCAGATTCTTCAAACATTGCCGGACAGTATGTATCCAGTGAAGGTTTTGACTATTGTGGATAACCAAAGTAGCCTTAAATCCCATCTACCTGCTCCATCATAAATTACCAAATACTAAGCTCTAAGATTTTACTTTGTGTCCTAGACTGCTTTCTATGCTATTTAGTTTAGGTTTTTGGATCTCAAAATGACCCGTGCTTTAGCAGTTTGGGTGGATGTGTTGGAATATTGAGTAGCTAAGTAGATAGCATGCTTTCTAGTAACAATGCCTCTAGCACCTAACCTTTGCTCCAGATTTGCTCTGGGATGCTAACTGGTAAAATAACAGCCCTGTATTTTGTGTCCCCATCTTTAGGTAAAAGGCCAAGCCTGAAAGTCCACATCAATACCACGAGTGACTCCATCCTCTTGAAGTTCCTCCGTCCAAATCCAAATGTAAAACTAGAAGGTTTTCTCCTGGGATATGGCAGCAACTTGTCCCCAAATCAGTACTTCCCTCTTCCAGCAGAAGGGAAATTCACAGAGGCTGTGGTCGGTAAGATGTTTGGGTTTCAGGCATGGGAAGAAGAGAGGTATCAGGTAATGGGTACTATAAATCTTGAACTATAAATCTTGAAGGCAAGTACTCTTTCTTCTACATCTCAGCCAAACCAAATGCCAAAGTTACAAATCATCTACGTAATTGTCGTAACCTAGACAGTACAGTGCTTTACGTGAAAAAATACGGAATGTGAACACTGTGTGCGCCGCAGAGACAATCACCTTCGTTGCCCTTACACCTACAATCCCTGACCAGAGAACTTAAATTGCATAAGGAAAAGTAAGCTAAAATGCCCGGTTTAGTTCTCTGTAACATAGCCTCTTTATCTGGATTACTTTTACTCCCTGTTTTGTCTTTACATTCTTCTGGTGGAAAATAACTATAGCTTTCTGGGCATCCCTTCATGAGAAGCTACGTTTAAAGAAGAAAGGAAAATATATTACATTTCTTGAAATTTAAAAAGATTAAAAAAATTAAAAGCTTTTACAAGTATGATAAAATTTTACATTTCTTTGGAAGTAGTTTTAATCTCATTAACAATGTAATTTGTGTTTGTAACCATCTTTAAGCCTTATTCAGAAAAATTATTTGCAAACATGAAAACTTTTTTTTAAAGGAGAACATTTTTGAAAAGGGGATCATCTATTATAAATGCCTTCAAAGGCCTTCTGAACAGTCTCACACGAGATTTGGGTTTTGCTCCATTGCTAGGATTATTGCTAAAGAGCCTTGCCCTGAAGTTCCCATGTGTAACCCTGTCACTTGCACTGGCATAGATCAGTCAGGTCTGGCACTCATGTGTCTACGCAGGGAGCATTGAAGAGAAATATGTTCTGTCCTGCAGCCCCTTGTTCCCCATAGAGAAGTCTGTTGTACTCAAAAATCAGACAGGAGAGTAACATTAATTAAACATCTAGACTAGATTTTTACCGAAGATAATTGTTTTAAAACAAACACAGTTTGTTGCCAAAAAAAAAAAAAAAAAAAAACCTGAGAATTATGCACTTTCAACCAGTGTTACAACACTAACCCTGACCATGTGAACTGTAAAGAATTTGAAATTTTGCAAGTATTCCCCCATCACATTCACGCTTTACTACAAAAAGTGCCTGGAAGCTATATACTCACCGCACGCGCAAACGGAAGCGGGTCTACTGCTCCTGTATTTCTTGAGCATCGGAAGTAATAGTTTATTTATGATAGTTTTTACCCTTGGTTATTTCGATTGAAAATTTGGTGAATAGTAAACTTCCTTTCCATCAGAGGTGAAAAGTGTTCAATCTTAAAGGGATAGAAGTCAGATTGCTAGTGAAAAATATGTGCAAAAAAGTAAAGAAAATTTCTGGTATAGATCTACCAAGCTTTCAGTAGCGCGGTGATGAGGGATAATCAAATAGACCCGGCACACTTTTATTTACTTACTGTTGTTGTCTTTTAAATTTTTTTATTGTGGAAAGTTCAAGCATCTAAGGAGAGAAAATATTATAACGACCCTCATGTTGCATCATACAACTTGACTATAGATCACTGTTTCGCTGGTCCTGTGCTATTTATTCCTCATTCTTACAATTTTTTTATTGGAGGATTTTAAAGCATAACTGGGTACTGTATTTTTAAATCTGTGACCCCTTTAGTATGCATCTCTAACAGATGAGAAATATATTGAGTAATGCCATGCCTTTATCACGTTGTAACAATAATCCTACAATATCATTTGATATCTAGTCCATATTTAAATTTCTCTGCTGATCTTAAAAACGCCGTCTTTGAGTTGTTTCTTTTTTGCATCAGGATCCAACAAGGTCTACATGTTACATTTGGTTGTTATGTCTCTTACGTGTCTTTTGTCCTATAACAAGCCTCTCTCTCCTCCCTTCTTAAATGTCACTGATTTGCTAGAGTACTTGGCTCATACATCCTGGTCCACGTTCTGCATTTAACTGGTTGCTGCCATTCTGTAATTTTTAACTGGCTCCTCTATGTCCTGTATTACCCTTGAAAAAATATGTAGATTTGGAAGCTGTGTTAAATTGGAAAGAGACACATAAATGGCTGGTGTCATACTCAGTGATATTAAGACAGTTCGGTGTGTTAAGCGGTCTCGGTCGGATCACTCCACAACAAAATTCACCATCAAATCATCACTAAATAGTTTCCGCATGTATTGCTGATGATTGCCCAGATCCATTATTTTATACAGGGCTTCTAAAATGGTAATTTTTATATTCTATATACATTCTAGATACAGTCTAGATATAATCTAATTCTATCATTCTGCCTCTCTTAGCTGAAATTCTATAATAAAGAGTTTATTTTTAAAATTTTCCTTATATAGAATTTTAGGAAGGTTGGGATAAATTCTCATTGTAATAAATTGGTGCTCTGATAGTCTCCGGTGGTGACTTATAATATTGTTTCATGATCAGTATAAGATCTAATGATTTTTATATATCTAATGAGCTTTAATCTAATATATCACATATCTATATCTAATGATTTTTATATATCTAATGATTTTTATATATCTAATGATTTTTATATATCTAATGAGCTTTAATTTAATATATCTAATGATTTTTATATATCTAATGATTTTTATATATCTAATGAGCTTTAATCAATATATCACATATTCAATCCTTATGATTCTTGTCATTTTCTAGCCTGCATAGGGTTGACTGTTTACCTTGGTTCACTATTAAACTGTGAGTTTCTTGAAGTCAGAGTTTATGTTATTCTTTGGTTATTCATAGCAGAATGGTTTACATTGAGTAGATAGGCAGTAAATAATTGTGGTGCTGAATTGAATGGACTCAGGTCTGTGTAGAATATTTAGGCCAGAGGAGGCCAGGAGAGATTGTCTCGTCTGGCCCCTTGTCATCAGGCAAGTATATATCTAAGCCATCCAGGGTAGATAAAATACATCGCTGTGTATCTTAAAGATCTCTCGGGACAAAGATTCCAAAACTTCTTCTGGAAGGCTATTCCAAGTAGCCTTTTAAAAACTCTTACCTCATCCTTTAGATACATGTGTTCTTTTTATAATTTCCTTTCTCTTCTAGTATTCCAGTGGAAGAGAAAAAAAAAATTCCTCTCAGGTCTGTCCTTTTCCATCTTTCTTTATGCCAAAGAATCTGTGTGTTTCTACTTTTATTACTTCAAAATTGACTTGCATTTCCAAGTTACATGTTATTCTTTGGTTGCTTGAGTTTATTATTAATAGTCTTTCTTAATGACTGTTTTGTATTAATTGCTCCTAATTTATTAAGCAACTATTTTTGATTGTTGGTATAACAAATTACCATGAATTTGGTGGCTTAAAACATCACAAATTTACAATCTTACTGTTCTGTACGTCAGAGGCCCAACCTGGCTCTCTCTGGGCTAACATCAAGGTGTGGGCAGGGCTGCATACTCTCCTCGAGGCTCTGAGGGAAAATCTGTTTTCTTGCTTTTTGCAGCTTCTAGAGGCTGCCGCGTTCACCTTCCACCTTCAAGCCAACAACAGTGAATCAAGTGTTTCTCATTCCGCCATGGCTCTGAATTCATCTTCTGCCTCCCTCTTCCACTTTAAAAGAGCCTTGTGACTATGCTGAGCCCAGCAGGACAATCCAGGATGCTCTCCCTATTTTAAGATCAGCTGATTAGTGACCTTATTTATATCTGTAACCTTAATTCTCCTTTGTCATGGTACCAAACATATTTACAGGGTCTGGGGATTAGGATTTGGGCCATCTTTGAGGAATCATTTTTCTGACTGCCACAACCTGTACACTTGAAATTTGTGTCTCAATTCGCTCTGGCACAAGTTGACTGTGTGATCATTCCCAATTCCCTTCATCTGTAAGATAGCAGTAAAGTCTATTTTTCACAGATGTGCTGTGGGTGCGTCAGTGAATTCATGATTATCAAGTGATGTGTTGAAATCCCTTGAGTGCAAGCGGCTCTACAAAGCAAAGAATTATTCCTTTGTGAAAATAGCATCGCTTAAAGCCTCTCCTCTACTTTCTTCTGTAATGATAGTAGTTGTTCACTTGCGCTGAACTAGACCCAGACGGAGTAACTTATTTTCATCTTCCAAACAATATTAAGTGCCACATTGTGACACATTTCACTTGTGTGATATGTTTAAAAGATTCCACCATTGAAATGAGAAGCTGTTGATCGTTCAGAAATATTCAATTTAGCATTTAGTGACTGGTGGACAAAAACTCTCTTCCTGTATAATCACTTATAAGTATTTCTATGTTTATTTTAATAAACGTCTATCTATTGAAAGAGGCATTTTCAAAAGTTACATACTGGTCTTACATATACAACTGAAAAACAAAATATTCCCTCAAAATATGATTCATATAGAACTGCAAAAAAATTTATTTCAGCAAAATCTTCTAAGATTTTAATAGATTAATTGGAGAAGAAAAGTACTATTATCCCAGGTGATTATGAATAACTATTAATGGCCGTGAGAGTCTTGCAATGATGTGATAAGACATGATTCATATTTAGTAGATCTAGGTTCCTATATCCTTTTTTAAACCCATACCGTGAATGTTCTCGTTTCTGTCTTATACATCCAGGCATTGCTTTGTGACTTTTAGGTTCAGCTCTTGGTAATTTTGCAAATGTCCAATAAAATAAAACATGAGAATTTTTTGACACTGAATCTTTATAGACTCACACTTTATGTTGTTCACTTGACATCAAAATGACTTTAATCAGTATCACCTGGGCATGAAAGAGTTATATTCCATCATTATGTAGTGCAAGTTAAGGAGTTATTTTAGTGTCCTTACTGTAAGAAAAGCTTGAATTGAAAATAAATCATATAGTTATCACTACCACAAATTCTGACTAAAGAATTAGTCTTCCACCCAGGTGTCAGGACTCAAAGGGATTTAAGAGGGAATTTCTTGTCCTGTTCTCACAGCTGCTAACTCTCACACTCACTGCTCTAATAGGGCGAGTTTCTTGCCCGCAACCAGGGGTCTCTCAGTCGCTCTCCCTGGTCGCCATTTTGCTGCTTGTTCCTTAGAGTGATTTCTGAGCTAACTAAGAGGAGGACGCAGTACTAACTGCTCTGTAGATGGTCTGCACTGGAAGGAGCCTGGCCCAGAATGCTAACATATGCGTTCTAGGAAAGATCCACCTCTACCCAGAGAAGCAGCATGATGTGGGGGAAGAGTATGCACTTTTGAGCAAGACAGACCTGGGTTCAAATTCGATACAACTAATGGCTAAATAGTTTTGGGAAAGTCATGTAACTTCTCTCAGTTTCATTTCTTTCATATAAAATACAGAATAATCTTTCAGGAGTGTTGTAAAGATTATGAATAAATTATATAAGCCAGCTACGATAAGCCCTAGTACAGAGTAATAGGTTTTATAAATTTTGTCAGTTGCTTTTATAACATGCTGAGTGGTCTTGGATAATTTAAACTTTCTGAGCTTTGTTTCAGTTGTTAGTAACAAATGGGCTCAATCACCACTAAAGTTCTGGTCTGCTCTAAGATTTAGCGCTAGGTTGAAAACCTTGGTCTAAGTGGTGGTCCTGTGGTTGGTTTTCTGTTTTGTTTTATTTGTTGAGGGGGGGCAGTCAGGAAAACTGTAGAGGTATATTGTTTTAGCAAAGCTGTCAGTAACTAAAAAGAAGTAACCAAACTCCTCTCTTTATCGTACCTAATAAATGTTTCCTTAGAAGGGACAACTCCCAACATAGATTAAGAAACTAAAGAAGCAGCAAAATGTTAAGACTATGACACAGTACCCTCGGTATACACACTTCTGTCCCATAGTCATGATCATCTTTTAATCATTAAGGGGCATTTCTCGTTTTGCGTCCTTTGTGGAATCGAGTCTTAATGTGACTCTTAGAATTCCATAGCTGTGGCCTCTAAAGGAGAATGAGATGAATCCTGAAAAGATACAGCTGAAAGCTTTTGTCATCACTAAATTTCACTTTTCCACTGTCTTAGTCTAATGAAACAATTTTTAGCAAGAGCGTGGTAAGAATTTTGACCTATTCTAAATATAGATAAAAACAAAAGCATAACACTGTTTCAGTTACTAAACTGATGGTAATTTTATCTCAGCAAATTTAGGTCAAAATTTAATCATCAGTTTCTTCTGAAATTTCTCACTGTCTTTTATTTCACGGGGAAAATTGATTCTAAAAATTTGAATGAAGTTATTTATAATGATCCAGAACAATATATATTGTATGTTTAAAATGCAGTTTGTGTTCCTATAGATTACAAATACCCCCTACAAGACTGTGTTTTTTTTTTTAATTTAGATATAATTGACATATTAGTTTCAGGTGTAAAACCTAATGATTTAGTATTGTATATACTGAGAAATTATCACAAGTCTAGTTAACATCTGTCCAGAAAGCTTACTGCCTATATTTACTTCTAGAAGTTTTATGGTTTCAGGGCTTATGTTAAAGTCTTTAATCCGTTTGAGTTAATTTTTGTGAAATAGTGGTCAAGTTTCGTTCTTTTTCACATGTGGTTGTCCAGTTTTCTCAACACCACTTATTGAAGAGACTATCCCTTCCCCATTGTGTATTCTTGACTCCTTTGTCATAAATTAGTTGTGAATGCGTGGTTTATTTTGGGGCTGTGATTCTGTTCCACTGATTTATATGTCTGTGTGTTTATGCCAAAACCATACCATTGTGCTTACTACAGCTTTGTAATGTAGTTTGAAAGAATGGTGCGTGATACTCTAGCTTTGTCCTTTCTCAGGATTGTTTTAGCTATTTGGGGTCTTCCATGGTTCCACACAAATTTTACAATTGTTCTATCCCCCTACACGTTTTACCCTTAGTTTTTACATTTGTATAGAAAGTGAGAAGAAATGCACAATTTTTTTTCTTTCAGCATTGTAAACTAGAATTTCAATGGGTGTTTTTTTTTTGGTAGCTTTTTCATAAAAATGTCTAAGCCTGCTCACTCACTCATTTTTTCTGGAAGTGGGATGAAATGTGAGTAATAGAGATTGCCATTTATTACAATGAAGAGTGAATACATCACCTTAATGACAAAAAGAAATGAATTTTTTTTAAAGATTTTATTTTTATTTATTTGACAGAGATAGAGACAGCCAGCGAGAGAGGGAACACAAGCAGGGGGGAGTGGGAGAGGAAGAAGCAGGCTCATAGCGGAGGAGCCTGATGTGGGGCTCGATCCCAGAATGCCGGGATCACGCCCTGAGCGTGAAGGCAGATGCTTAACCGCTGTGCCACCCAGGCGCCCCAAGAAATGAATTTTTAAGTGTCACAAGGAAGGTGGTGGTGGATTCATTGAAGAAAAATAGCTGGATGTGGATGTTGAAAATAACTGAAGAATTATAGAGCGAATGAAGTTGACGAATCGTGAAAGAGGAGCAGGATAAATGAGTGGCGGGAAAAGATGAAGTGCCAGCTGTAGCAACCACCTCAACCAGGATGCTGTCCCTTAGCAGTATATTTAAGGATTAATGATCTTCAACAAGGGTGTGTGAGGGGAGACAGCAAGATAGCAGCCAGCAATGAATACAAGGCAGTCCCCAAGTGCACACGGGGGGCGCTAATTAGACAGGGGTAGTTAGTCTTATTCACTTTTACGCATAAGGAAATGGATCTCCAAGAGTTTTAAGTCAACTTTCTAAAGTTCCTTACTCAACTAGTAAGTGGCAGGTCCAAGTTTTCAACCCAAGGAGACTGGCTCTAGAAACTGAGCTCTGAAACTGCTTCTAAAACTTTGGGAGCTTTATCTGTTCCTCTACAATAGACAGTCCATAAGCCCCTGATATGTTGCTTCTATGTCTTTCAAACAAATGGAGAAAAAAGGCCATATGTTCTAGAAGGAGCCATCGGCTACCTAACAAATTAAGTTAAATGAGTTAAAATTCCTGAAGCACCTTCTGTGTCCTTGAAACTTATTCTCACCTACCCGTTCCATCACCATCTCTATTTGTTATGAGCTCACCGTCTCTTAAGCCCTACCTCTTCTGCTGTCCGCTAGGCTATATCTGGCCAAGGCAGTCAACGTTTATGTCCCTCTCTATGTATGTCCTAGAGGCTGAGCATTTTCTTTTACCATCATTCTTAATAAATGGTTATTTTTATTTTTGTGGGCCTTGTGTGCTCCCCCACTCCATCCAGATAGAAAACCCTGAGGAGCTAAGGACCCCAGAGGCTTTCTGTTTTGACCTCTAGTGTTGTCACAGTGAATGAAGCAGTGAATGGCAGAGAGGCAAGGGAGACCCAGGAAGTCTAAAACAGCGGTAGGTCACATTTAAGATGGGTTTTCCTCTTTTGTTTAGAACTATTTTCAGAATATCATCTTAATTCCTACTTAGTTCTTTCTCTGGAAATCGTTTTCCCACTTGGGAAGTATTTGGCTTTGAATCTTCAAGATTAATCCAAAATTTTCATTAAAAACATAGGAATCTCACAATCACTTGATTTTCTTCTGAAGTGCAAAATTAAGCAGAGCTTAAGTAAGCTTCAAAAGAGATTTTTAAAGAAATTGGCCTAGTGGGTATCAATTTCTTAATAAATATTATGCCATTATTTAAACAGTTCACCATGAGTTGACACCAGAAAGGCCTGGTTTCATAATAGATGACCACCATGTTTTGATACAGATAACATCTTTTCTAAGTTCTATTTTTCTGTTGGATTCTATGTTTCATGGTCTTCCTGACCTTACCAAATAATAGATAAACTGTCTTCAAGTTTATCTTTTCTTGGAAATAAATTTACAATATCTCAATATAAAGTATGACTTTTTTCCCAAATGTATTGCACAACCCACTGAGACCAAAATCTAACTTTAAAAAAAAAAAATCATTCCCAGTTATATCTAAAAGGGTTCCCCAACATAGCTTATGGCCCTTTGGTCATGGACCAAAACAAAAGTATACCTTATCCCAGATTTCTTGTAAGAGGCTTGCCTTTAAGATATCTTAAATGGAAAGATAGCTGCTAGTAGAAGGATAAATTGGAGGGTTATGTGGGAATAGATATACAAGATCATACGTAGACTTCAAAATTTCCTTTACTTTCAGGAATACATCTCACAATTAAGGAATACAATCAAATCCCAGTCTCCTAATGGCCCACTTATTTCCTTACAAGTTTTCCTTTCCCTGGGCATTTAATGCCTGGCACTTAAGGATCCTACTTGAAGTGTTATGTCATGAAGTCCAGCGTTTGGTTATATTCTGTTTTGGATTGTTCCCTGTTTTTGTTTTGTTCTGTGTTCATTTGTGTCCTGTCTGACCAACTAAATAGTGAATTCCTTGGGGCCAGAGCTGAGTCTTACCTTCCTTCATGTACTCCACAATCAGGGTCAATAGATCTCTGGGTATAGGAGTTGACTACTCAGAGTTTGATTGGAGGTTTGCTGGAGAGTCTTCCAGTCAACAAAATAAAACCTCTCTCTTTGTCCAGAGTGGTAACCTCTGGGAGGGGAAAAAAAAAGTATCCAACTGGGTTAATGCATTGGCCCTACCCTATTTCTCAGGCACAGTTAGAGTTTACACCTGTTCTGACATAATTAATGCTCCTCCCCTTTCTCTCAAGTGTCCTAGTTTAGTTAAAAATTATATGCTTAATATATACTTGGGAGAAAGCCTTGAATACTTAGCATGGACCCCAGGTCTTCCACCATCTGATTCCAAGCTGATAGCTTCACCTTTTCTCCTGTAACTGGGGACACTCCTCAATGAGAAAAGAGGAACAAAATCAAGAAGAGGTTTACTGCAAGTTTGGCTCTGATGAATTCCATTCAGAAGGCTGGGCATGTAGAGGTTGGTCACACAATGCTGGAGTAGACTTTCTCACTAACCTTTTTACTGATGGTTTAATGTTGTTGAGCACCTGTAATGTGCTGGGCCGAGGGCTCCACAGAGGTTAAATCCATACAGCTACCCTGGGAAGCACGAGGTATTATAATCCTCATCTTCCCAGTGAAGACAGTAAATCCCAGAGAAGTTGAGAAATCTCTAAGTGGCAGGTTGGCTCCAGAGCCTGTCCCTTTACCTGACCACCATACCATCATACTTTCCCCATGGCACGTGAGTATTTTTTCCTTTGAACCCGACATAAAAACTTCTCTCGTGGGGATTATTCTTGACCCGCTCTACATGGTAATGTTGACTAAAGGATTTAAAAAGAAAGAAAAACCCTGCTGATTTGAAGGCTTTGACTTTTTACCTGATAGCTAATGTGACCTAGATTTTATTATTTGAAAGAAAACTATCCAAAGGAGTCCTGTTTTGTTTTGTTTTGTTTTTTTATAGTACTTCCTGTAGAGATAATAACGGAGTGATAAACTTACTGGAAAATGTGTGTGTGCACGTTACAGGCTCCCCTTCAAAAGCAAGCCCTTGCCAAACCGTAGACCAGTTCACAGACAACACCCAACACTAAATTTCTCTGTGGGGTGCACATACAAACCACAGGCAAGGAAAAAACCAGAGGCAATAAAGTCAACAATTTTAATGTCTAACAGGTCTGCTAAACTAGAAAAGGATGTGGACTGGCTGTGGGGCAAGTGGGTAAGAGAAATAGTTTATTAAATATTTGTTTCCAGTGTCCGGGAGAGAATTTGTCAGAGCTGGAGAGTAAGGCAAGGTTATCTTGGGACAGTGGCTGAATGAGACGCTCCAGACTGTATGCCAGGACCGCGGGAAATTAAGAGCGACCTGGTACACGACAGTTGTGGACTGGGGGTAGAAGGGTCAGGTCAAGGCTGACTTCATGGGCATGTGACCAGTGCACTCAGAAGGGCCCTGCGTTACAAGTGGAATGCTTTGCTGTTGCTGCTTTCTCAGTGAAGTCAGATGGGATGGTGGCATTTGTATGGAGGGCTTGGTGCCTGGGCTCCTATGCACTGATGTCCCAGCCCCTCCTCTGGTTTGGTTCGAAGCCTGATCCCCTCCTGCTCCTGCTGCTAGGCCCTCCTCTTCCCACCTGGAGTGACTACTGCTGCCGTTTGCCTTCAGGAGGGACTTGGGGGTGAATGCAGGGGGGTTTTGTTGTGCACACCCCCTTGGTGACGTCTGGCAGGACCTGGCTGCAGCAGTCCTTGCGCGAGCTGCCACTGCCTCATGCATTCGTGGGGTTCTTCAGCAGGTGCAAGCCCCTCTCCTACCCCCGTTCAGATACACAGTCTGTCTCAGTCCAGAGATAGCAATCCTGTGGAGTCTGTGGGTTGGGATGCCCTTCCATCCACCCCTTCCTTCCCCACATCCTCTTTTCCAACCACAGCTGCATTCTCCTTTCCCATCACACTCTATGCACTACTCACTGGAGGTGGGGGGGGGGGAGTAGGTAAAGTGCTGCTTTTCCTCACTGCCATCAATTTCAGACAAGTCTGAACAACACCCCCTGTAGCAAACACCCCTATGGAAGCTGTCAGCTCCCTTCAGAACAAATCTTTGAACATTCTGGAATCCCACCAGTGGAGGCTGTTACTAGTCATTTTTGCATTAGCAGTTGTGCTGTGGTATCATTTGGCCCTTACATCGTCTCGGCCTGCTTGGGGGGCCTGTGGGCCACCTCTCAAAGGCTGAGAGTAGCCAGACTCTGAGCCCTAGGGGCACAGCAGATCGTCCTGTCAAAGTGGGGATTGGTTCAGTATTCAACTGATTTTGTGATAGAAATAATTACTGAACAGTGTAGAATTTGCTTTAAATTTTTCAGGTGAAGGAGGGATAATTTTTACATACAAACCACATATTAATTATAAGCAAAAACTTCAAGTAGTTCTATAGATAGGCTTAAAGAGTAATTCAGCAATTACAGTTTATTGGCTTTAAAAAAAAGAAAAAAGATGATTTGCTTTTGCTGTATCCCAAACCTCTAATTAGTTTTTCGTTTCTTCTTGAAAAGCCTCAGTCCCTCCATCTTTACTCTTGCCCCAGGCTATAAAGGCATGGAGGAACAGATTCATGATTCTTTCAAAAAACAGTTGTATAATTCCTGTTTCCAGGTTTAAAAGTACAGAAATGAACAAAATATGAACAGAGTCTGGGCCAGATTTGATGTCATGCTCAGGCTACCACATCATCCTACAGGGGCTTAGAAATACTCTACAAGTCAGAGGACTTTTATTAATTTGTGATGGTTCATAATTCTACAGACTCATTTTTATGTGCAACTAAGGGCAAAGTGCTAGTAATCTAAGTGATTTACTAGAAATTATTAAACTTTTATATTCATAGTTAAATTAGTAAATTTCATGCACTTCTGACATGACTTAAAACTTCTCTGTCCTCTATTTGGACTTCTGGCTTCCATGAAGCTTTGCAAAACTACGAGTTTGCATGTACCTAAGCAAACATTGCTCTTTCCCCAATTTTGTAGAAAATTGCCCCATTAGTGTTTTTCCAGGAGGGACACCAAACTTTCTGAAAGGGTTTCAGTGATGTTCCTGAATCGGTTGAGTCTATCAGCTGCTGCTGTTCTAGCTTTTTAATGTCACACTTAATGGTATCTTGTGGTGAGTTTTTGTGTTGATACTACCCCCTGGAGGGATGCATCAACAATACTTAAGCTTCTCCTTTTCTAGTAACTTGGCCTCAGGATGGATGTGGACTGGAGGTCAAATATGAATCCTTTATACCTCATTGCTGGAGTGGATTCGGTGGAGTGGTGTCCACGTGTTGTTATTATTTATCACTGGAAGGTGAGAATGGGTGGAGCAGGTGGGGAGTAAGGCTGGTTATCCCAGTGAAATTTAGAAGGAATGAGGAGTGGCCTTTCAAGAAATGAGTAGACACGTTGCATTTACTGTCTTTCTGTATTCCAGCTCCCCGCCAGGTTGCACACCTCTCTTTCTCAGTGAGGTTCCCCTTCATGGACCAGCATGCCAGGGACAGTGTCTGCAGGTTTAGGCAAAGGCAGCTGAGGTAGGACTGCAGAGCTAAGGGCCCGGCTGGAGCTCTGTTTGCTTCTCCCCACCACGGCCACACTCTGGAGATTCTTCTTTTTTTTCAGAACCAAGTAGTGGGTTAAGTGGAGCTCTCTGCCTGGGCTTCAAACACAAGGAGACTTTTCAAGGGGATTTTTCAAACAGACATGACTCAGTGTTAGTGTTGATGAAATAAGGCGCAGGAGCTGTCTGCCAAATGCTAAAAGCTAAAGGGAATTCTTAATTTGGAGTGTGCCCATTCAGGACCGATTACAGCCAGCTGTGGCATGTGGCCACTTGTCGATGTAAAGGAGGATTGATAATACTTATGCATGGATACTTCCCTGGCCATAGTTTGGTGGTATTGTTGTTTTTAAAGGTTTTATTTATTTATTTGACAGAGAGAGAGAGTGAGCACAAGCAGGGGGAGCAGCAGGGAGAGGGAGAGGGAGAAGCAGGCTCCCTGCAGAGCCTGATGTGGGACTGGATCCCAGGACCCCGGGATCATGACCTGAGCTGAAGGCAGACGCTTAAAGACTGAGTCACCCAAGCGCCCCTGTTTTGTTTGTTTTAGGTTTTGTAAGGGATTTTATTCTTAATTTATTAGTAGTCCTATGATGTGCCATGTTGACATCTCATAAAATAGTTACCTTACTTTATCAAATTCTAAAACACCTTTAACTGTAAATCACACCACTCTTTCATATACAACTAAAAAACAATAAAGCTGTTGATTAATGACATTGCTCTTTCACCCCTAGGGCTTTTCTTTAATACTTTATTGAAACAATTTACTTTGCCTTGTTGATAATAATTATACATAATGTGAACATATTATCTATTTTTTGTAAAGAGATGTGATTTTATTTTTTTAACAGTCTTTGTTAGAATAGCTTTAGATTTACAGAAAAGTTGCTCATATAGTACAGACAGTTCCTATATACTTTACATTCAAGTTCTCCTATTCTTTTTTTTTTAAGATTTTATTTATTAATTTGACAGAGAGAGACAGCCAGTGAGAGAGGGAACACAAGCAGGGGGAATGGGAGAGGAAGAAGCAGGCTTCCCACTGAGCAGGGAGCCAGATGTGGGCTCAATCCCAGAACGCTGGGATCACACCCTGAGCCGAACGCAGACACTTAATGACTGCGCCACCCAGGCGCCCCTCAAGTTCTCCTATTCTTAACATGTTATGTTATATTGTACATTTGTCACAACCAACAAACCAATATCCATACGTTATGAACTGAAGTCTGTACTTTATTTGATTTCCTTGGTTTTTACTGAAGATCCTTTTTCTCATCCTGGATCCCACGCAGGATGCCACATTATATTCTGTCATGTTTCCTCTGGCTCTGGTGGATGGTGTCTGTTTTCTCGACTTTCCTTATTTTTAGTGAAAGAATCTGGTTAGATGTTTTGTAGAGTGCCCTTGGATTTAGTTTTATCTGATATTTTTCTCATGGTTAGACTGGGGCTGAGAGCTTGAGCAAAGAAGATATTACTTAAAAAAGTTTAAAAGTAAAATAAACAACCAAAAAGAAAATGGTTCAACAACTGCTAAATATTCTTCACCTTGAGAGTCTGAACCTTCTGTTTCACCTTTGACTCTGAGTTCTCAATAGCCTTGTTTTCCCACACCACAACGTTCACTGGGCCAGCAAGAATGCTAGTGACGCAGCAGCTTTGAAACCCTTCTCTACTGGGTTTTCTCCCAAATCACTGACCCTCTTCAGCCAGTTTTGAAACTGTCAATTTCTTGACTTTATTAGGAAAGGTTTCAGATAATGACAGCAGGGTCGAAACTGCCCCTGAATGATGTAAGATACCATCAGTCATAGGATGCATTTGAGAAATTTTAAAAGCTGGCGGATGGTATGTCTTAGAGCCATTTAAATAGGGTACTCTGAATTTTTAATATACCATTTCTTCTAAAACAGCTTTATTTTCAATATTGTTTAATTATCATTTGGGATTCAGATAAGACTATGTTGCTTTTATGTCTCCAAATCAAATTAAAACTAATAAACTCTCACCTGCTAGATGAGAAGGAAATCAGATTTCTTCTCTTTAGGACTGTTTTCTCCCCAGTCTTGCAAAGCCTGAAGAGCTGGTGGAGTTCATTTGGAAGCCCATCCAACTTCTGCACAAAGTAGAAGAGCCTGGGGCTCCATTCCATTCACAGCCCCTCCCCTGTCTGCCCCTAGACCCTGGTTTTCTCTTCCTCAATCCTCTGATCAGGTGCCAACTGGCCAAAATCCCAGAGAGGGCCAGCACAGCTGCTCAGAGGAGGCCCCTTGTGTGAACAGGGCCCTAGCTTGGTGCCCACTGTTCTCCTTGCTGGGTTTCTAGGGCCCACGTTCTGCATCCCAGAGGCCTTTCTACAGGCCCAGTTACCTCAAGAGAGCAAGAGATTTCAGCCTCTTCCATTGGGGACCCAGAGGCAGCTGTCTCTCCCCCTCTCTGAGAGTGAACCAAAGATTAAGCATTACTGTTCTTTTCAAATCTCCAAATCACAAGAGGGATAATTCTACCTATTCAACTTTTTCTTTCTTTCTTTTTTTTTTTTTTACATCAAAAATCTAGTTACTGACAAAAGGTGTTTATGGGCTGTCTTTAACAGACTCACAGTCACCTCTGAATTCATTTTCATCTTGAATCCCTTCTCTGAACCTTGGAGGATGTCTGAGATGATGCTCACCTTCGCTGACCCAACTCTTTAAAGCACCATCATATACACCGTTCGGCGCTTGGCCCCCCTCCTGCCAGAGTAAAGCCAGCACGGTGCCCCGTATGATTCAGTAGAGGATGTATGCTTTGCTTTATGTAGTTGAAATAGAATGAGACATGAGCAGAGGCACTGTATTCACATGAATTCACTCACAGTAACTTGCAAATGGCTGCTTCTGTGATTCTGTCTGAGAACAAGTGAAAATAAGCTTGAAGAGGACAGCCATACTGAGTAAAGCAAGGAGGCACCTCAAAAAGGGAATGGACATAGAAACTTAAATCTGGGTCTTGGTGAGCAAGTTTGTTCTAACTTAACAATTCTGGTAAGCTGATCTTTTGTGTAAATATTCCAGTAATGCTTTGAACCCACTGCCTCATTTTAGTCCCCCAAAGAACACATAGTATCGTTGGTGATATTACTCGTTTGTTTTCCTAATCTGTGGTCTCAGATACTCGATAGAAAAGCTGAAGCAGGTTACAAAATAGAACCCTAGGATAACATTTAAAAAAAAATAAAGTAATAAATGGGAAAGAAAAATGGGAGTTGAATGTTCTGATAAAGCCCGGAAGAGCTGCTCAACAGGAATGTATGTAGGTTCCCCTACATTACAGAAAGTTGGGTCAGATGTCTTAGATCTACTTTACCTCTTAAGATCTATTTTAAGGAAAGAGTCCATGGAATCCTTATTTATCAATTAAAAATTAGTGTTGAATTTTATCAAATGACTTTTAGTACCTGTTGAAATAGGCTTATTTTTTTTTCTTTTTATGATACATTTCTGGAATAAACTACACTTGGCCATAATATATTATTGTATTACGTGCTGACAGATTCTGCATACCAATAAATTTTCTAGGATTTTTTGCATTGATGGGAGTATGACGAAGGAAAATTTATTCAGTGGCATCTGTTAAAGATGGTTGGAAAGACTTTATTTATGGGCGGGGACTATTGCAATCAGCGTAGGGACTGCTACGATGGCATCTTCCGGTGTGGGAGAGAGATTGAGCTTCACTCTGAATGCAAGGAAAAGTGGGAATTTATGGCCCTGGAGCAGGATGGGCTTGCGTGGATGGAAAATGAGAAGAAACACGAGGGTAAGGGTGGGGGACCTGAATAAACTAACCTGCGGACTCTTGCTGAAGGCAGGCCAGGGTGTCGGGATGGGGGAGGATGAGGGGCCTCACGCGTGCTGTGAGGTATGTGATCAGGTATGGACGACGGGGTTCTGGCCAAACCGTTTTAGCAAAACACGTGGGAAAATTGGACGACACAGGGATGAACACAAATAAAGCCCAAAAGTCAGGGCCTTGTTAAAAAGAGCTCATAAGAGCCTACTTAGAGCCTGGTCAGGACAGAGGATCCTTGTATGGTGTGTAATTTTATTTTTTTTTTAAATTTTATTTATTTCTTTTTAAAGATTTTATTTATTTGAGAGAGAGAAACAGCCAGCAAGAGAGGGAACACAAGCAGGGGGAGTGGGAGAGGAAGAAGCCGACTTCCACCGGAGCAGGGAGCCCAATGTGGGACTCGATCCTAGAACCCTGGGATCATGCCCTGGGCCAAAGGCAGATGCTTAACGACTGAGCCACCCAGGCACCCCTGTAATTTTATTTTTGTGAAATTTTTGCAATTTGGAGCCTGTGGCGATTGCTTTAAAAAAAAAAAAAGCTTTCAACATTTTCCTTCCTTTTTATAAGTCCTCAGGGTCTCTTAAGACACAAATTTCTGCATTCAGGAAATCCTCATCTTTATTGTTATATGAGCTACCACTAAATTAGCACTTTGTGTGATAGGTACTGTGAAAGCTTAATCATCACTAAGACCCCTGTGCGGCTAGGTACTATGATTTTTTTCCCATTTTGCAGGGGAGGAAACAGATGCACATACATTAAGCACTCACCTTATATAAGCAACTAGCGAGCAGGGATTTGATTCCAGGCTCTAGAGGACATGCTTTTGTGTCTAGAAATTTCGTTTGATATGAAACCAAATTGTGAAAAAGGTGGCAGGGGTAAATTATTATTTTTGTTCAAGCCTCTTGTATGATTTCCTGAGGATCATCCTGGCTTATTAAATGTTTATTTCATGGAAATTTGCACTGCAGAAATAAACTATGACTTCACTCTGACTTCGTTCTAAAGCAGTGTGGCTTGCAAGGTGGCTGTCTTCCAATAAAAATGTGAGAATTGGGATTTATCAAACAGAGTGATTATGAAAGAATGATTTGCATTACCAAAAAATCTAGCACTTTATAAAGGATTTCAATAGTAAATTTCCTTAAACATTAAGCTGCCCCAATCCTTCACCTCAGGGCATTTGGAATATTAAGCAAGTTAGATGTAATTAGTCTACAACATGGTATAAGCTTAATTAGGAATGGAAAGTTGGTTAAAGTAACTGCATTCTACACAAATTTGCTTAAATTGACATTTTAATTATATACATTTTCTAAAGAAAATGCCAAAACACATTGGCATGTGTTACCAGAATTGCTGATCAAGCTACAAGTGTATATATTTCCCAGGCTGCTACAAATGCACAAAGAATTTCAGAGCACAGAACTGAAATAGAAATTTTGGTTTTTTAGTTGTTTTATTTTTCCATGTTTGTGTTCCAAATCGAGTGCAAAGACTGCTGAAATACATGAACGTTGGAAGTTTCTAATGAGTAGTGAGAGGCCGCATATCTGCACCCTGTTCCTGACATCTGTTCCAATTTGTAATTGGCTGTCACAGCCTCGGCTTTATGCAAAATGACTGATCATAACAAAAATTACTCTTAAATTGCTCATATAACCATATGTCTTGGATCATGGCACTATCTTTGGCTTCTGCGTATGTTATTTTTCTGGTATTTCAGGCCTTTTTTTTTTTTTAAACCACTGAGGCAGAATTGAATTAATGTGCATCAAGGAAGGAAATAGACTCTGCCACAGTGAGTGTTACTTAAGAAAAATAGAGATTTAGCTTTGTTTTCTAGAAGTAAATTCAAGGTAACATATAATTTGCATGGCCAAGTTAAAAATAAATGCAAGGCCTTGTTTCAAAAAGCAGGAGAAAATTGTCATTAAAGATACTAAAATATTTCCTTTCTTCCACAGCTTCTCAACTTATGATGATGTTATTTTATTTGCTATTTAATGTCATTAGTAAATTAAAATTTTAAATTATTTACGTGAATTTTGCCATTTATCTTTACGTTGTGCAATGCTAGTTTAAAATGCAAATATAGGCCTTCAACTAAGCAGAATCACAGATCACACAATTTGTGCTTTGTCCCTGATACAGGCATCTGTATTTCATTCTTGCCAGAAGAGTGGAAATACACAAAAGTAGCTGCTCTTTTTCCTTCACTTCTTGACACGTGTACATTCTATAACTTTGCCTTTGGCTTACTTACAAGTGAGGAAGAAGGGAGAAGCGCGGGAACTGGGGGTTGCTCCAGCTTCCCCTTTCCTTCTAGGTACTCCTTCTCAGCATAAGTGGTAGGCAAATACAGAGAACTAACATAAGGAAGAGGATACTACAGGATTGCTTGGTCGTTTCTGTTACAATGCCATTGCCTTCCGCGTGGAAGCAAGTGTTGGTTTGCTTGAACAGTGTGTCCTCACAGGTCCCCTCCATGCCCTCTTCCTCAGCCAGAGATGCAGTAAGCTTGCCTTGTTTGGCCTTAGAGTCTTGCTGAACCCCTATCTGTCCTGGGTCCCTGGGAACGCTATGCTGAGAGGGCATCGCAACCACTGTATGGGTGTGGAAGAGACTGCAGGCCTGCCTGTTGTTCCCATCTCCTCTGCTTGTACACAGGCTTTATGGTCCCTTCAGACTGCCCTTAAAAACCCAGATGGAAAGATAAAACTTTTAAGAATTTCAAGATGGTGACAGCAGGGCATTAAATCAAGCATGAGACCCTTCTGAGCATGGGGCCCTGTGTGACGGTGCATGTTGCCTGCCCATGAAGCTGACCCTGCCTCTGTGACCTCCTCTACAAATTGTGGAGATAATAGTGTGTATCAAGTAGGATTGCTGTGAGGAGTAATTAAGTCACAAATGTAAAGTGTTTAATAAGCACCCTACACAAATATGTGGTACTTTCTTAATACTTACATTGCTTTACATCCCAAATAAAATCAGGAAATGTATTATATTCCTATTGGGGACCTTGATTTAGGTTAAGCATTCCTGTATAAGCTCCACTAAGCAAGATATGCCTTCAAACATGAGACTCTGAAACAGAACGAATCTTCTTTATCTGTGTTGTGGTCACGAGGCAATTACCAGTAAGCGGGCAAAGCTCTGAGGTCAGTTCGAGAGGTTACCTGGTTTCCTTCATGTGGTATAATTACTGTAGCAGGTTACAGCAAATAAGGCTGTGTGGGGTGTCCAGAAAAAGACAAAGGCTCAAGTCATTCGAAGTGGCTGAATGGCCAGGTTGTCTCTAGCTGAGAATGAGGTCAGCCCTGTAAAGCCTTGGACAGAGAAGGCATCTGTTCCAAACTCAGAGGGGACACACTTAAACCCAGAATGAAAATAGACGTGAGCCCTGAGTGAGCAGGGGTGAACTCTTGTTGACTGCTGCATCCAGATGAAACTGGGTGTAGAATGAATTTCAGGAGCCAAGGTCACCGCAGAGCTACTGTAGATAAAAGTCATCAGTCAGTTCAGTAGACGTGCTTATGAAATGCTATTTAGTACACCCAGTGTATATTTCACTTATTTATGTATATTTAAATCAACCATCTTGGAAACAGCAATTCAAAAAAAAGAAAGATTTGATAAATTATTAGCTCCTGATTTACTGCGTACTGATTGTTTAAACATTTAAAACCTAAATATTTTTTTTAAAGATTTTATTTATTTATTCGACAGAGATAGAGACAGCCAGCGAGAGAGGGAACACAAGCAGGGGGAGTGGGACAGGAAGAAGCAGGCTCATAGTGGAGGAGCCTGATGTGGGGCTCGATCCCATGATGCCAGGATCACGCCCTGAGCCGAAGGCAGACGCTTAACCGCTGTGCCACCCAGGTGCCCCAAAACCTAAATATTTTTTTAAAGATTTTACTAATTTATTTTTACAGAGAGAGAGAAAGAGGGAGCAAGCGAGCACACAAGCAGGAGGGGCAGGGAGAGGGAGAGAGAGTCTCAAGCCGACTCTGTGCTGAGGGCAGAGCTGCAGGGCTCGATCTCACCACCCTGAGATCACGACCTGAGCCAAAACCAGGAGTTGGACACTTAACCAACGGCACCACCCAGGTTCCCCTAAAGCCTAAATATTTTTAAGAGATTCTCTTTTTATTTATTTTCCATTGGCATATTGTAGATGAAAAGCATACCAACCTGAAATTGCGACTTTGTTTAAACATTGCTCACAAAAATGATTGGTTGAATATGCTAACAGGCTGAGAAACTATGCAAATAGGATAAAAATAAATAGAACATAATGAATATTCATATTACTACAGAAGTGAGCCCTTTCAGATCACACAGCAGGTGAGATCCTGTTGTGTCTCGTGTGTCTTATGCAACTATGATTTTCCTTCCCTGATTCTGAAGCATCAGGCTGAGTCCTGTGAAGAGTAGGATAACGAAGTGGATATGATTGGATTTTTAAAAAACCTCTTTGCAGAGGGAAGGATTGATGAAAGTGTGGCACAAAATCTGTGTCTAGCAAGATTGGTTTTGAAAATCTGGATTTAATTTTCATTTTAAGAACTTAATGGACTGAACCGTCTCAGGAAGTATTAACTTTCCACATTCCTGGGTCGTCTCATCCGCTGGTGCTGTGGTTACAATGACTAAGGCCCGGGGAACATTGAGTCAGAACGTGTGTTTGCTGTCGCGAATGTTGCTCCCTCGCAGAGAATTTGACTGATAAATACTGTGCTCATTTCCAGATGCAGAGCCTAAATACCTGATTGTTGTGCGACCTGCCCCTCCTCCCAGTCAAAAGAAGTCATGCTCAGGTATATTCTGCTCATTTTTCAGGTTCTATTAACTTTAAACCATGCCTTTTCGTTTCTGCCTGTGGAGACCAAGTACATTGGGGAGGCCTTTGGAATGTGGATTAGAATATGTGAGACAGCAGCCCCATGTCAGCGATATCCTGCTCGCAGGTGTTACAGTCAGTCGTAGAGACTGCTTGGGATCTTATCCCAGCACTGCAGACAAAGCTAGGGAATTTAGGCAATTCACTGAACTTCTTGGTGCCTCCTTTCTTCTGCATTCCAGAGTCCTTGTGGGGGTTACATGAGTTCATGTGTGTGTGGCCTTGTAGGACAGGGCCTGGCCCATAGCAAGTGCTGGCTTAGAGTTAGCTCCTGTTAGCCTGAATCTACTTTGCAGTGTGTCAACTCAGGCCCACTCTGGTGCTTTCCAGACTTCAAGGGCAAAATCTGATGTCTAACCTTTGTTGAAGGAGACTGTTTACATTTCAAAAGCATCGCTCCTTTGTGTGCATGGTAAATGGGCTGGAACTTGGGTTCTACTTTACTCCTCCTCTCTCCCGTTGGGACCCTCTTCTGTTGAGTCCAACATGAGAGCAAGGACTGCTTTCCTAGAAAAGCAACACAACGCCGAGACTCCTGGGGAGACGGAGACTGGAAACAGGAAAGTAAATAACCTATGAACGAATGAGTAGAAACATTTTCCACAGGCTAAAGAAAGATGAAAACCGTACATTGTCCCAATTTCACTACTAAAATTTCTTCTCAGATCAAAAAAGCAGGCCACTGCTGTCAGAACCTAAAAGAGCTGGGAATATGCCTTTACCGTCCGATGTCACATCTCCCTAACTGTACATAGTTGATAAAAATGCTTTTCTTTTCTTTTTCATCTAATGCAAACTGCTTTTAATATTTCCTAATCATGTTTATCTTTTGTAGTACACTAGATGTCAAGCAAAAAGGATCTCTTTTGTTTGTTCTATGTTTCTAGAGGGATGAAATGGGCTGGGGGAACGTACAGATCCTCACACCGGCCCTTTGCAGCTGTGTATGTCCTATCTTCCGGCTGCATCAGTCACGCCTGTTACCAGAAATTTGTTGCCACAGTCCCCTCCCCTCCTTCTGTTGGTTTTCACTTCTTTTTAGAGAAGCAGTAAACAGTCAAACATTTTGAAAAATACAAATTCTTTTTCCTGGACTCCTAAATTCTCCCAAAGCATGAGGGAAATTTCAGTGACTCCTTATAACTTATAATGATAGTTGTCATTTCAAGACTTTATTTCAAAATATTTAAAAAAGTCAAGAAATATTAGTATGGATTCATGGGATTCTGGCTTCATGTTCATCAAAGTATTTCTCAATACAAACATACAAAAATGTGTAAGGGGTGTCAAAAGAGTGATTATACCTTAGTCACACTTTATAACTTCATTTGGGAACTTGTAGGACACTGGTCTGGAAATTATTTTTCCCTTTGTGACGACCAGCTCAGGAAATTGTTTCATCTTGCTCAGGATATAATACCCCACCTTTCCTTTCAGACAACGGATGTAATTTTTTTGTAGTCTGCATTTGAGAATGATACGATGACTAATGCATTAACTTTGATTCATTTTATATTTGCATCTGCCACATAAATTTTAATCATTTTTATATCCAAACAGTGAAATAATTATTTTATGGTCATGTAGGCCTTAGGTTCTCTTGGAGAAAGGAAAGGTATCTTTTGTGTCTGAATGGCATAATCTTCATACAGTGTGAGCTATGCCGATGATGTAGTGTAGAAAAAAAAAAAAAAAAAAACCCCAAGAACTAGATTACAATTCAGAAGACAGAAATTTGAGTCTTGATCTTGCTCTTGGTGTGACCTTGGATACCCTTGAAACTTCTCTGGGCCTTAGTTTTCATTTGTAAAATGAGATAGTTGTATTACATTAGTGAAAACCAACTCAGGGGTGGCAGGAGGAATATCAGAATCCCTTCAGGCCTTTTTCAAACTACATAAACCCCTTACCCTCACTAGGTTCTAATCTACCCTCTTTGGGAGTCAGACTTGGGCTCTTGGAATCACAATCACACAAGGCAGTATTACAGGTGGAGGTGGAAAATTTTATGGAGGAGGAAAAAAGCATGTTTGCAAACAAATAGCTATCCTTGACAATTATTTCAAATATCTTTTAAAAAATTCAGCTATGTTACCATGAAACAGTTGGCCACCACTAGGCTATATATGTTCTGGACTGAGAAGATTTTTCACCAGAATAACAACTCACGGAACTTAAATCTAACAGAAGCAGTAAGGCTGGGACAATTTTAAAGGGCATTTGGTTCAGATAACTTTAACTAAGCTTATATAAGATGTACCTTCTTACCTATTAGTTCCTACTGCATTAGATCAAAATAAGGTAAATTCTTCCAATAGCAAATATAACAGGCGTGGTCTCATAAAATTAAAGAGGGAATCCAATGGAAATAAAAAGAATGTTTTATGTTCTGCATAGTTTTATTAGATATCTTATTGTATTTTTATGTTACTTACAGATCTTTTTATGAGCCATGGCAAAGGATCTTCATTGCTCTTTTTTATTGTCCCCCGTTCCTGAAGTTTCAAATATTTTTGAAAATGCAAATACCTTCCCCCCCCCCCATATGCTGGAAAAGAATCTAAAGTGGTTTATCACCATCACTTGGCATTGCCCAAATCCAATTCATCCCATCAGAACAACTGTACTCCCTGTGTCATCCCTACTCTGCCAGCATTATTAAGAATGTGTAAAAAATGTGTATACATTTTCCATTTAGACGCTCAGTATTTAAAAAAAAAAGGCCTATTGTAATAGTATGACAAGGGATTTTATACTTCTAAATTGGTTTTAAAAAAGAATATAACCTACATTTCACACTAATTCATAGTCTTGGGAGAAGAGGGAAAAACCAACATGCTTTTATTGTATCTGTAAAAGAAATGGAGTGAGCAAATGCAGTTGCATTATTTATTTCGCTGCTAATAGCCACGACTTTCATATTCATCCTTAACCCATAAGAAAATAAAACCTAGGTATGATTGCATATAGTTTACATGCATATTACCCATATATGCATGCATATATACACACATATATATACATATACACATAAATCTCAAAATGATATTTTGTTTGGTTTATGCTTAAATTAACGGGCAAAAAATTGGTAATATTTGTGCCCTCCGTGAGAAGAAAAGGAACTTGATGCTTTCATGCTCTTTATCATCTTCCCAAGTCATTTTCATGATTCTACCCCAGTCATAAAAATATACTGTGTTACCGGAATTAACCTGCACGTTACCTCCATAGGTAAAGCACGCTCTCGCAAACCTCTCCAGCTGGTGGTTGGCACTCTGACACCAAGCTCTGTATTCCTGTCCTGGGGTTTCCTCATTAACCCACACCATGACTGGACATTGCCGAGTCACTGTCCTAATGACAGGTAATTCATCCTTACAAAGGGTTTTTTTTTTTTTTTTACCTGAAAATTCACTCTTGCTTTTAGTAGTATCTGTGCATGCTTTGGAAGAATGAATAAATATCAGGGGCATCAGCACATACCCATCACCCATTAGCTATACAGCCTGTTCTGGGTGTGAGAGGAAGGAAGATACTGAGGGTCCCTACCCTTGAGAGACTTATCATCTACCTGAATAGAAAACACATGCAAGCATTTTTTTCTTCCCAAAGAATAAAGTACAAGGGAGAATGAGCAAAATAGCAAGTGGGGAGCATCAGTGAGAACAGTATTAAAAGCTCAGAGGATGAGGCCCACAGCAGTTAGGAAAGATGGTTAAAAGTGGGAAATGCTGACCTTTGGTTGGAAAGGGATGGAACTTTGGTTTGACAGTTGAAGAAGTGCTAGAAGCAGTAGTTCTCAAAGGGTGACCCCAAGCCACGCAGCGTCAAGATCAGCTGGGTTCATTTCTCAAGGCCCCCTCCAGATCTACTGAATCCGAAGCTCTGAAAGTGGGCCCAGGAATCTGTTTTAACAAGCCCTCTGGAAGATTCTGATGCCTACTTACGTTTGAGAATCACTGGTTTAGAAAACTGGAGAGTTAGACAGGGGGCGAGATGTAGACAGAGGAAAAGCACAGGTTTGGAGGTGAAGCTCCTATCTTCTTTAGCAGGACAAAATAAGAAAATCTAAGTATATTTTTAAATCATGGCCATTCATCCACCCAGCACATATATTTGGCATGGTCTCTGCGCTGGGCAGTGTACAACATGCTGAAGCTGGGAAATAAAATGGTTGTTTATCATAAGTATTTACTACATTCTCTTTAAAATTCAAAACTTTGCATCTGACATGCATTCCAAATTCTCAGGCTTCAACGAAGGCATTTCACTAATTTTTTTTAATTTTAAAAAGACTCAAGGTGGTTTTTAAATTGTAAAAGTTTGATTTCCTTTCTAATAAAAAATGTGGTGTTGAGGTATAATTTAAATCCAGAACAATGCACAGCTTGATCAGTCACGAAAAATGCGCGTGATCATGTATCCTATGCTCCCTCGGGAAAGAGAGCATTGTCATCCTTCCAGCCAGAAGCTTCCTCAAGAAGCAACTACTGAGGGGATTTCCATCACTGTAGATTAGGTTGCCTAGCTATGCCTAATCTATAATTACACATAAATTGAATCATATACTATGTTGTTCTTGTGTGTGTCTGTTTGCATTCAGCATATTTTGAGTTTCACTGATGACGTTGCAGGTATTAAGAGTTCATTCCTTTTTTATTTTTAATTCTTGAGTTGTATTCCGTTATGTGGATATTCCAGCATTTATTATCTACTCTCTTGTTGGTAGACACCCAGTTGTGTCTTGTTTTGGGTTATTATGAAATTAGACTTTATAAATTTTTTTGTAGAAGACTTTGTGGACATATCTTTTAATGTCTCTTAGATAAATACCTAGGAGTGGAATTTCTGGGTCACAGGGAAAATGTATATTTAATTTTTTTTTCTTTTTTGCCTGACTTTTCCATTTACACTCCCATAGGCGATATGAGAGTTCAAATTGTTCCACATTCTCATCAGCATTTCACGCCATGAGCATTTTGCATTTTCGCTGTTCTGGCATAGCAGCATCTTGTGAGAGTTTTATTTTTTATTTTTATTTTTTTTATTATTATATTATGTTAGTCACCATACAGTACATCCCCGGATTCCGATGCAAAGTTCGATGCTTCATTAGGTTGCGTATAACACCCAGTGCACCATGCAATACGTGCCCTCCTTACTACCCATCACCAGTCTATCCCATTCCCCCACCCCCCCCCCCCTGAAGTCTTCAGTTTGTTTCTCATAGTCCATAGTCTCTCATGTTTCATTCCCCCTTCTGATTACCCCCCTTTTCTTTATCCCTTTCTTCCCCTACCGATCATCCTAGTTCTTATGTTCCATAGATGAGAGAAATCATATGATAATTGTCTTTCTCTGCTTGACTTATTTCACTTAGCATTATCTCCTCCAGTGCCGTCCATGTTGCAGCAAATGTTGAGAATTCGTTCTTTCTGATAGCTGAGTAATATTCCATTGTATATATGGACCACAGCTTCTTAATCCAGTCATCTGTTGAAGGGCATCTCGGCTCCTTCCATGATTTGGCTATTGTGGACAATGCAGCTATGAACATTGGGGTGCATATGGCCCTTCTCTTTACTACGTCTGTATCTTTGGGGTAAACACCCAGTAGTGCAATGGCTGGGTCATAGGGTAGTTCAATTTTTAACTTTTTAAGGGACCTCCACACTGTTTTCCAGAGTGGCTGTACCAACTTGCATTCCCACCAACAATGTAGGAGGGATCCCCTTTCTCCACATCCTCTCCAACAATTGTTGTTTCTTGCCTTGTCTATCTTTGCCATTCTAACTGGCGTAAGGTGGTATCTCAGTGTGGTTTTGATTTGAATTTCCCTGATGGCTAATGATTTTGAACATTTTTTCATGTGTCTGTTAGCCATTTGTATGTCTTCATTGGAAAAGTGTCTGTTCATATCTTCTGCCCATTTTATGATTTGTTTATTTGTTTCTCGTGTATTGAGTTTGAGAAGTTCTTTGTAGATCTTGGATACCAGTCCTTTATCTGTGGTGTCCTTTGCAAATATATTCTCCCATTCCGTGGGCTGTCTCTTAGTTTTTTTGACTGTTTCCTTGGCTGTGCAGAAGCTCTTTATCCTGATAAAGTCCCATAAGTTCATTTTATCTTTTATTTCTCTTGCCTTTGGAGATGTGTCGTGAAAAAGGTTGCTCTGGCCGATGTCATAGAAGTTGTTGCCTATGTTCTCCTCTAGAATTTTGATGGATTCCTGTCTCACATTGAGGTCTTTCATCCATTTGGAGTTTATTTTTGTGTATGGTGTGAGAGAGTGGTCAAGTTTCATTCTTTTGCATGTAGCTGTCCAATTTTCCCAGCACCATTTATTGAAGAGACTGTCTTTTTTCCACCGGATGTTTTTTCCTGCTTTATCAAAGATTAGTTGCCCAAAGAGCCGAGGGTCCATTTCTGGGTTCTCTATTCTGTTCCATTGGTCGATGTGTCTGTTTTTGTGCCAGTACCATGCTGTCTTTGTGATCACAGCTTTGTAGTACAGCTCGAAATCCGGCATTGTGATGCCCCCAGCTTTGTTTTTCCTTTTCAACAGTTCCTTGGAGATTCGGGGCCTTTTCTGGTTCCATACAAATTTAAGGACTATTTGTTCCAGTTCTTTGAAAAATGTCCTCGGTATTTTGATCGGGATAGCATTGAAAGTGTAGATTGCTCTGGGTAGTATGGACATTTTAACTATGTTAATTCTTCCAATCCATGAGCATGGAATATTTTTCCATCTTTTTATGTCTTCCTCAATATCTTTCAAAAGTGATCTATAGTTTCTAGGATATAGGTCCTTTACGTCTCTGGTTAAGTTAATTCCAAGGTAACGTATGGTTTTTGGTGTTATTGTAAATGGGATGGATTCCCTAATTTCTCTTTCTTCAGTCTCGTTATTCGTGTATAGAAATGCAACTGATTTCTGGGCATTGATTTTGTATCCTGCCACCTTACTGAATTGTTCTATAACTTCTAATAGTTTGGGAGTGGATTCCTTTGGGTTTTCCATATAGAGTATCATGTCATCTGCAAAGAGAGACAGTTTGACTTCTTCTTTGCCGATTTGGATACCTTTGATCCCTTTTTGTCTTCTGATTGCTGTTGCAAGGACTTCTAGTACTATGTTGAATAATAGTGGCGAGAGTGGGCATCCTTGTCGTTCCTGATCTTAAGGGAAAGGCTTCCAGCTTTTCCCCATTGAGAATAATGCTTGCAGTAGGCTTTTCATAGATGGCTCTTGTGAGAGTTTTAATACACACTTCTCTTGTCCTAACAATACTGAGCACTTTCTCATACGCTTTTTGGCTTGATCTCTCTTGCGTGGTGTTTTATTTTTATTTGTCGAAATTGAAAAGAAAGAAGAACCTTTAAAAATGTTTGTAAGTTCTCAAGAGTACCTTTCATATGACTTTGATTAGGAAATCTAGACTAAGAAAAATAATAGATTTTTCCTTCACATGTTCATAGTTCTGAAGGAAGAAATTATTGGAAAAAGCCATGTAGACGGTATTGCCAAAACCAATTTTTTTTTTAAATAAGCTTGAGATGTTTCAAAGAATCTGAAATGTTCCTTTATCACCCATCACTAAGTCCATAACTCATTTTGTTTGGAAAATGGACTCTTAGAAGAACATGCTTTCTTGTGATAATTCCAGCTTTACTGGATTGGTCCAGGGTGCCAGTGCTAAGAAAATTAACACTTATGGATTGCTTTCTTACTCCTTTTCATTTTCTTTAGTCTTTAATTTAAAAAGTCCAAAGGGGAGTGGGAAGGAAGAAAGGAAATTTGTTGCTTTTGTAGCAAAATGCAGCTGATCTTAATAGTTACTTAACTTGCTTGATAAATTCATGAAGTTTGGTGACCTGCAAATTCATAGAGAAAGCTTTGGATATGATTTCTTCCCCTGTCCTCAAACTTCTCCTTCGATTTCACTTGGTCTTACCCCTTCATGAAAGCCTTTATCTGATGCTGATTCTAACTGATAAATGTTGCCATAGTTTGATAGCATAAGGAGGTAATAGGGAGGAGAGGAGCAGATGACCTGGTAAAGCTAGAACATTAACAAGGCAATTGATGAGAAGACCCAAGCTACTCAAACCATGTGTGCACCTCTCCCTCACCTCCTTGCTCACACACCCTGGCTTTGCTCTTCTCATCAGATAGATGGAGTCATGCCCATCAAATCACACTAGTCGAAATCAGTAATTCTACTTAGAATAAAGTTTTTTAAAAGATTCAGTAATAGCATATCGAGATGCTTGTAAACTTTCAAACCTGAATGAGTGGGACAAGCAAGGCATCCTTGACAGAAATAGGGGACTCTTAGGACATGACTAAAATGGAAGAATTCAGTGGTGATGCCTGGAAAAAAGCACTTGGAGTTCTTGTGGATTTCATTTACACATGTCTCCTTTATTCCTAGTTAGTACTGTTAATAAAGAGCTGACATTTAAAGTCTTGGTGGAATCTGAGAAAAAGTAGTAGTCCTTGTTTAAATGCTCTGGAACTACTGTGCACGATATAAACACCCAAATAAATCCACCAGGATTCTAAATCAATGTAATTAGAAGCAGACTTGGAGAAATCTACCCCTACATGATGGTGGGTTGTTTTGTTTTGTTTTGTTTAGAATTTCAACTAAGCCAGTAAGTTAGAATAAGGAGTATTAGCTATAGGGAATGATTACTTCTTGAAGACTGGAAGATTAATATGCTGAATTTTTCCTTCAAGAGTACCTTCTTAAAAAATCATTGGAATCTAATCCATCAAATTCTAATATTGGCACCCTGTGTAAAGTCTCTGATTCTTTAAAAAAAAAAATCACTTCTCATTGATTTGTACAGCCCCATTTATCCTATGCAATGCAAAATAATTTGTTGGAAATTTTTTTCTTTATACTTTGATTTTGGACTTTCTGTATCCAAGTTCTGTGTAGTAAGTTTCCAGAGAGAAAACCCCTATGTTTCATTTTGTTTTAAATTTGGAAGTATTAATGGAGTATCATTTTATTCTTCATGACACGTGACTCTATTCCTGTTTGCACAGGGTCCATATGGGTATCCATTTTCTTAAATCCTTTTCTGAAACACTGGAAAATAGATGTGCTTAATTTACAGGTTTTATTCTTAACAGGCTTTGAATGGAAGAACGTACACATTTGTCCTTAATATATCTAAGGTCCAAAGAAAACTTTCCAAATTGGCCCAAATGAAGAGTAAAACATGTTTTTAACCAAAATTTATTTCCTCATTAATAGCTTATTTTTTCCTTCCCATGTTTCCAGCTTGTTAAAGTGTTCAAGATTGCTTTAGTTCTCACTCCTTTGCCAACTTATTAAAGCTTTATGATTTGTTTAGAAATCATTTTCACATTTTCTAGCACTTTCACATTGTACTTATTTACTGTTAATGTAGAATGAGGCCCCCCCTTCTCAGCCAGTCCAGAACAGGCCCTTGCCTTTCTATTTCTTCCCCCCTAGTTTTTAAAAAGTGAATATTTTTGAAGTCTGTGCATTTTCACTTGATTGAACCCAATGCCTTGTTTTCCATTTGTCTTTCCATGTAAATTTTAAGCTGTGTGAGGACAGGGACCATGTGTATTTTAATCAGTTTAATCTTCCCAGTCCCTGGGTCAGCATCTGGCACATAGTAGGCCTTCAGTAAATATTTACGTTGAATAAATAAAGAGTAAAACACCAGCATTTTCACAATGATGTCTCGCCATTACTTCAAACTTAACGTGACAAAATCAAACACCTACTTTTCCTCTTGATAATCAGCTCCATTTCTTATATTTTCCAAAGTACCTTAATTCTTCCATTCATTCTAACTTGAAACTTGATTCATTTTTAATTTTTCTTCTCCTACAGCTAATGAGCCCCCAGGTTTTCTGGGTTCTGGCTTTGGGAAGAACTCACATCAGTGTATTCTATTTCTCCACATCCATGCCAATGATTCCAATTCAGACACTTGTCACCTTACCCTGATTCCTGGGAATAGCATCCAGGCTACTTTCCCTGGCTCCTTTCCTATCCCAGTCCATCCTGGCTTCTGCAATGCTGAGGAAATTTAGATTATCCACCATCAGCCCACTCTTTCTTCACCCCAGATTTCCTTCTTCTCTTCTTTCCAAGGAACCCATTTCTGACTTCAGGCAGTGCTCGTCATCCTGTCCCATCCATGCTCTTAAGCCTGCAATCTCACATTTCATGCTTACTGCCATTGGGGCCCTGCCTCCTGCTTGCAAACATGTTCAAGATTCCCTACTCCAGAACAACACCTTCTGTTGATCCTGTTCTCTCTTCCAAGTGATTTTTTTTCAATCTCTTAATTCCAGAACTTCTTGGAGTGGTCTGCTCTTATTCCCGGTTTCCATACCCCCTCCCCATAGTCTTTATTCCCTTTCAGTGGCTTCCCTTCCCTTTCTACTGTTCCACTGAAATATCTCTTTGTGGTCACCAATGATCAATTAATTGCAAAATCCAAAAGAATTTTCTCAGTTCTTACCCTTTTTAACCTCTCTGTGGAATTGGTGGGCCAACTTCCTTTTTTGATATATATTTATATTTATTTATTTTTTAAGTAGGCTCCATGCCCAGCGTGGAGCCCAGTGCGGGGCTCGAACTCATGACCCTGAGATTAAGACCTGAGCTGAAATCAAGAGTCAGATGCTTAACTGACTGAGCCAAACAGGCGCCCCTTTTTTACATTTTTATGTAGAGTTTTCTCTTAGACTTTTTCTCCTCTCTTCTGCTAATTTGTTGTCCTGCCTCCCCAAAATGGAATCGAGTTTTATCCTTGGATCTCTCATCTTTGTTTCCCCCTTATCTCATCTGTGCTGTCTTTAACCATCACTTCCAAGTAGAACAGTGGTTCTCAAACTTTGTGGACACAAATCACATAAAAGACCTTGTTACAATGCAGATTCTGGCTCCATAGGCCTGAGAAAGAGCCTGAGATTCTGTATTTCTAAGGGGTCACAAGACGTGCTGATGTTGCTGTTGTCTCAAGAGCAGTGGGAGTGACAAGGATGCATATGACTTCCAGTGTTGATATCTGATCTTGACTCATTTCCAAAGTTTCTAAGACTGTATTTTTAGTTGATGGAATTCTCTCCATTAGAGAGGCCAAATAATGGTGGTTAGTACATCAAATTCCAATAAAATTAATATCTTCTATACTACCAGAAGAACTCCTTTCCATTACTTTAATTTCCTTCAAGTCATATCTCTTTTGTAGAGATATAATTTTGATCTATTTTCTTTTCGTTTCTTCCATGATTCATTCCTTTGTTCTCTCATATCTGGACTACAGCAATAATTGAGATTCCTCCCTCCAATTTCCCTCTAATTCTTCCACTGCTGGTAAATCTAGCCTCCTTCATCACTGCTCAACTTTATTCACCAGCTGAAGAATCCCCACCAGGTCCTCACTGCCTAGTAAAAGAAATCTTAGAATCTCTCATACAGCCTATCTCTAAGAATATATGAGTCATGCTCCTGCCATGAGTTTTAAATCTGGACTACTTTGTTTTCCTGAACTTACATAGGATGTCCTGCTTTAAATCATACCCCTGAGATTTAAAATGTGGTCTGTCCATTTCAACAGTTTAGGCTGCAGAGTGCTGTACCCAGCCACACTCAGGACCCTGTACTTTTCATCCCAACTTCCTTAGTCCTATCCATTTGTATACCTACCCTGCCTCACTCTGCTGTGAGCTCATTTTTGAATTTTTCATGATGCCCTGATCATCTTCCATTGCATGTGGATCTTAGCGTCATGCTTTATAATAGTAGGTCTTAACAAAGGTCCAAGTGAATAAGTAGATGGAATGTTGTTCAAAGCTAGCCTTCAAAATCATCTGGTCAGGGGCCCCTGGGTGGTGCAGTCAGTTAAGGGACCAACTCCTGGTTTAGGTTCAGGTCATAATCTCAGGGTGATGGGATCAAGCCCTGTGGGGCTCGTGCTCAGGACAGTGTCTACTTAAGATTCTCTCTCCTCTCTCCCTCTGCTCCCCCCCCCCAAATAAATAATTAAAAAAAAAAAAAAAAACAATCATCTGGTCAGGCCATCTAGCTCTTGTACCTCTTGTGTAACATCTCCCATCCGGATCCAGCAATGGTAACAGCATAGACATCGAGGATACAAATTCTGGTCAGATTGACCTAAGATCAAAATCCTGTTTTATAACTGCCATTTCAGGCAAGCTATTCTGTTTTAGATAGCACTAAAATCACTAGAAACTTAATCCTTCTGTTGATTTTAAGTCAGCCACCAGGAGGTGATAAAGAAGAGGGATTTTGGAAATTTTTTACCAGTTTGAAAATTATTTTGTGTCCAAAGATAATAAACACCTAAACTGGTCCCATAAGTGCTTAGAAACAGAGAAGAGACAAGTAAAAGAGGAATCATACAGGGAAACATAAGTGGGCTTGAGAACCGATTGGCCATGAGGGGAGAAGGCACCAGAAGTCAAGAGGAATAGAAGCAGACGTGCAGAAGAATATGAGTAGATTTTAAGGTTGTCAGGAAATTCATGGAGGATTAAATCATTAGATTTGATCAAAAGGTTTTATCGACAGATCAGACACCAGATTACAAAGAGATTTAGGCATCATGAGTGATGAGAAAGTAGGATAAGGTAGATTACTTTGAAGAAATTTTGTGTTGGTGCCACCTGGGTGGCTCAGTCAATAGGGCATCTGCCTTCAGCTCAGGTCATGATCCTGGAGTTCTGGGCTCGAGCCCTGCATCGGGCTCCCTGCTCAGCCTGGAGCCTGCTTCTCCCTCTGCCGATCCCTTGCTTTTGTATGTGCATGAACGCTCTTTCTCATATAAATAAAATCTTTTTTTAAAAAAAGAATGTTTTATTTATTCATTTGAGACAGAGAGCAGGAGCAATGGGGAGTGGCAGAGGAAGAGGGAGAAGCAGACACCCCGCTGAGCAGGGAGCTCAATGTGGGTCTAGATCCCAGGACCTGGAGATCATGACTTGAGCCGAAGGCAGACGCTTAACCATCTGAGCCACCCAGGCACCCGTCAAATAAATAGAATCTTTAAAAAAAGTAATTTTGTGTTAAAAGATAGCAGGGATAAAAAGGGAATATTCATTTTATTTTTGCTAGAATGAAATGCATTTAACAGTTATTCAGCTCAGAGAGTGAGAGAATAGAATAAGGAAATGGTATAAAATTATCAAGATGCTTATGTGAACCCTGAAATCAGAGTGGGGGGCAGGGAGGGAGTGATAGGGAGAGACACTTTGAGAAGAATGGAGTGAGGGCAGAATTTGTATCAGCAGTCACAGTCTCCACAAGGCAAGAAGCAAAAATATTGACAAAATAGGTGTCAGGAAGTGTCCTTTGATATGAAGAGAGCAAAAAATATGCGGAAGAGATGATTTAGGAAATATAATGGTAGTTAATTACATAGAAACAAAAACATCACTGGAAAAAAGCATAGAAAGCCCAAATGATAGCCAACCACATGTATCAAGCCAGGCTAGTTTGTGAGAGGACTAAATTTATCTTGACATTACTCAATTTCTGCTCTTGGTAATTCACTGCCAGTTATTTCATAAATTTTGTTTATGGGGTTTCTATCCTGTGTTCTGTTTCTGTGTTTTATTGGAATAAAATGTCTGATAGGCAGCTACAGTCATCTCTTAGGAAGAGAAAGGATCTCAAAGATTGTCTAATTCACCCCTGTTCTCTTTTGAGGGAGAAAAATGAGGAGTAAGTGGGCAAAGACTCCCATGAAATCAGGCTTCTAGTTTGCAGCTGACACATACCCAAGCCAAGCCACGACCTGCCTTCTCCACTACATGTCGAGGAGCTACGGATTTTGTTTAAGCTACAATACCCGTTATGGTCAATATTCGTACCATTAGGGAGATGTAAGCGGAGATCATTGTAATCGAACCAAACACTACCTTCAATGGTTCCTTACCACTTAGGACATGAACTTGTTCTCAAAGTCCCAAGTTGCTAGAGGCAGGCTTTCCAGAGGTCTTATCTGATGACCTTCACCAAATGCTACCTGTATCTTTAATAGACTTGTGCTTATGTCCAAATTTAACCATCCTCAGAAAAGGGTGCAGTCAACGTTTGATCCTGAGTCTCCTCGGACAATAATGAGAAGTCTGTGACTCTATGTTATGGTAAATACACAATGAAATAACAAACCTTTCCTAATGTTAGACGGAATTAGGATTGTCCTCTTCCCTTCTAGGTCATTTTACCTGTCTTTTCTCATCTCCTTTTGCCAAGCACCACAGTAAGGAGACAGTCTAGTGCAATACTAAAGGTATTAGCTTAGGAGCCAGAAAAGAGCCATTTGCCTGGCTCTGTCACTGATTATCAGAACTTAGACACTTGTCTCTTTTTCTTCTATAATGATTCTTATTCTCTCTTCAGGGTTTATTGTATGAATAAACTGAAACACATTTTAAAATCTTAAGCCCTCTGCAAATGTTCAAGGTAAACATTTATTGTATTGTCCTTCAGTTTGCATTGATTCTATGGGAATATTGAGTTCGGTAAGTGAAACCTTACACAATGACACATTGAAAAAGATCAATTGTAAACTTGATTATTTAGATTAGTGCTTTTTGGTGATGGAATTATTGGCCATTTAGAGTAATTATATTCTAATTATAGAATGAGCCCATGAGCACGGAAGTATCCTTTCTATTCATTCCACAAATATTTATGGAGTACCTCCTCTGTGCTAGGTTTCAGCTTTATCATCATAAGGCCTAAATCTAGCTTTAAAATCAAGGAAATGTGACTCATTACTTTATGCCAAATAGTCTTCTTGGCTCTTTTAACACTTAGAACTTGCCTATATTATACAGTTATCAATTAAGCCACTGTTGACAAGGATAACCTCTCTGAAGCAGAAAAGTTAGCTGCCTGTACGTTTAGTTTTCCTGACAAACTTGGTATCAGAGCTTGTAACTAGTAGGAAAGTAGGCTGAATACACAAATACATTCAAGATACAAATGTACAGAAACATGGAAAATCATCCCCTCTCTGTTAAATAATAGCCCCCTGCTGACTAGAGGGACAGTCAACGTGTGAATTTGCACAGGGCCGCCCATTTAGAAGCGCCCACGCTTGGCTTAATGCTCTACTGTCTTTGTCTTGAAATTCTTAATCAATTTTGAACAAGGGGTCCCATGTTTTCATTTTGGAATGAGCCTCATAAATTGTGTAGCCAGCCCTGGCCCTTGTTTCCAGAGATTCTGGGTAATTGTGTTTGTGTAGCTTTGACAGCTTGCTCCTGGCACTTAGAGGTGGCACAGTAAACATTTTTAGCATGAGTATATGAGTGACTTTGGAAGGCTTTAAAAGCAACTAGCCTAAATCTTGGCCCATTAAATTATGCTAGGGTGGGGAGTGGGGGAGAGGTACTAAATTTTTGAGAGAAAATTTAGAATAGAAGAACTTAAAATAGTACAACAAACACCTATGTTTCCATCATCATACTTGACAGGTATTATTTTATTTACTGAAAATGTTCATTTACAAATAAAAAGCAGATAAAATTTACCTTTTGGCCCCACCTCTAACCTCATTTAACTCACTGGGAACTAAAGCTCTACCATAAATACTAGAACCTTACAATATTTGTTGTCCCTTTACAATGCCAAAAATAATATACAGTAACACAGGCTTTTTTTTTTGTGAGTGTTTCAATATTTATGTAAATCATATGAGACTGTGTGTATCATCTTGTAATTTGCTATTTTCATTCAATATTTTGTTTTTAAAATCTGTTCATACTGATACACGCGGCTCTAGCTCATTCCTTCTTGTTACCGTACTCAGTACTGGTGAACTCCCCTGTCCTGACCTGCTGGCCCACTTTGTGAGGCCGTGTAGAGCAGGGTCAAGAGGAATCTTTGTATTCTGGGTCTGCCACTGGTTAAAGTCACTGGGTGGGTAACAATGGGCAAATTAAGTGATCTTTCTGAATCTCTATTTTCACATTTGTAAAATGGGATTAATAACTTCTACTTAAGATGACTTTAAGATATTTAGGGGCGCCTGGGTGGCATAGTGGTTAAGTGTTTGCCTTCGGCCCAGGGCGTGATCCCGGCGTTATGGGATCGAGCCCCACATCAGGCTCCTCCGCTATGAGCCTGCTTCTTCCTCTCCCACTCCCCCTGCTTGTGTTCCCTTTCTTGCTGGCTGTCTCTATCTCTGTCGAATAAATAAATAAAACCTTTTTAAAAAAAAAAGATGACTTTAAGATATTTAAATGAGAGAATATATAAAACTTCTCATGTGATAAAAGTGCAAAAAAAGTGGGGAGGATTAGCATTACTTTACCATATATATGGCTGAATATTACAAAGCCCTAAGCGTATACGTAACCATGATCTTAAATTTGCATTTTTTCATTTTTTTTTCATTGTACCCTTAGCTTGGCTGTGGTCTTGAGTCTATTTTTATAATGAAAAGAAAATTTCACCCTTAAAACGCAGTCCTCGATGCATCTTAGAGTTTCAGGTTCCCCTTTTACAAAATTGAACGATACTACCTTAACGGATGTTCTGTGGCATAAACTCATACAGTTCCAGGCTTAAACCCGTATGGCTGTAAAACTACAATATTATGCACTTACAAAATTATGTCTATGCTCTGCTCTATGCATAATTGGAAAAAAATGAACACCCAGCATTTTCCAACTTTCGTTTTGCAAAGTAGCAAATAATAGAACTGAGAGGTCTGAATTCTGTCAGTCAGTAACTGCACTGCTGCCCGCTCTCCAACTTGGAATTAGAAATTAAAAACAAGTACACACCAAGCTATTTTTTTTCGTGTTTTCTGCAATTTCTAAAAAAAATAAAAACAGAAGCCAGTATTAAACACAGTCTTTGAGAAGTAGCTGGGCGTCTGTGAGTTATTAAGGAACTTGAAATAGCGTTCTGAACCTCCCTGTGAATTTCAAGCGTCGTATTTTGGTTGTTTAACAGATACTATACGATTCGCTATAGAGAAAAGGATAAGGAAAAGAAATGGGTTTTTCAACTCTGTCCCGCCACTGAAACAATTGTGGAAAATCTAAAACCCAACACTGTTTATGAATTCGGAGTGAAAGACAATGGAGAAGGTGGAATTTGGAGTAAGATTTTCAATCACAAGACTGTCGTTGGCAGTAAGTACCTGGAACTGCTTCAGTGAGTTTCTGTAATTCTTACCTTTTTTTCCTAAGGACCCAGTTTTTAATTATTTTATTCTTAAGTATGAGATAAGTCAATTTTTATCCTCTAGTACTTAAAGAAAATATGAAAGTGAACAGAATTTGAGTATGGGTATTTCAGAACATTTTATATTCAGTGGTTTTTTTAAACAAACAAAAAAAAGTGATAAGCTGATGTTTGATGCCTCCACTGATAACAGTTCTTTGGCCATTGTAGTATGTTAAATCAACTCAGATCTATGAGCACCAACTGAGTGAAAACAGCAGTAATGTGTGCAGGTGTTCGGAATTGAAAGCTGGGCCAGTAGAAGTGAACATAGAAAGACTTCAGGGGGCCCTGGGCTTTCTTCCTGTCATCCTTTCATTTCAAACTTCATTGGAATCAGTGTTTGAAATGATAGCAAACAAATAATAACGATTAACACGCCAGAGTTAGAACAGGAGTTACAGTTCTTCATAATGAGTAACAAGAATTAGGGACACAAAGAATGAAAATAATGTTATTTTCCTCTTGTTTCTGTCAGGTAAAAACAAAGTTAATGGGAAAATCCAAAGCACCTATGACCAAGTCCACACAGTGGTAAGTACCAGGTTATTCTGAGGAATGCTTTTTAGCAATTGCGTCTGCATTATGTTTTTGTTGTTGTTGTTTTGTTTTTATAAGGAAATCGTTCTGTTAGGAAGTACTGATACGGGATTAACTGACTGGCTCTGGGGTTTTGTGTAAAGTACTTAATGCCTTAGGCATTTGCTTCTTTTTCAGAAGATTGAAGGTGGAAGTCTGAGACCAGATTATCTAATATGTTTAAAGCTCTAAAATATTGATATTCAAAGTAGTTACTCAAGTATTTCCATATTCCAGGTATTTTGAGGTTATGCTTATTATACTCTGTGCAGTGGATTGCTTTTTAGAGTAACACGTTTCCGGAGTGAATTTGGACATGTTCTCTTTACATTGGTATTATTCATTCCTGTCCTCGGTCCTCTTCCCTCTATCCCCTCACCTCCTACTTACAAAAGCCAACCTTTTCAAAAAAACGAAGCAACTGGCTTGGTGTTTTTACTGTGCCTAGCCTCTCCAAAGTGCATTAAATATCTGCACATTTTAGGTGCCTGGCAATCCCCCAGATCTAGACCCCCCACCGCCCCCACTACAGAAACTCAGTCCCTTGTTCTCTCTTTCCCTCCACTTGTCAAAACCTCCTCTCAGGAAGCACCATACCAGTCTTGTGTTACCTGTTATAAATGTACGCCATTGTTATAACCATCACAGAGATGTTTGCATTTTAAATCACATGCCCAATTATAAAGTAAAGGCCATTATGTCCTGAGCAGGTGGAGGAGGCATTAACATTTTGAGAACTTCCTAAGATATATGATCAAATTTCTTTCTAGAAAGATTATGCCACTTTACAATCTTGCTATCAATGTATCAGAGTTATCTTGCTATAGTGCCCTGATTATCAACATTCTATATTTCCATCACTACATTTTCAGCTAATGTAATAGTGTAAAATGGTTTTTTAAATCTCTATTTCTCTGATTTCTAAAATAGCAGTACTTTCTTCACTTGTTTATTAGCCATTTGTATTTTCCATTTAATGACCTTTAGTTTTAGTTCTTAAATTTAGTTCTTTATTAGGAATCTCATAGGTTTTATTGAATAGCTTAAAGACTATAGATTAAAGAACATCAACTCTGTGGTATCATCTAGGAATATTCTCACATTTGTTACCAATTTTGTTTATGGGAATTTTTGAAATAGGCAGGTCTTAAAATTTGTTTAATCAAATTGTCTTTTTCATTGTCATATTTTCAATTGGATTCTATTTTAGAAAGCCCTTCCCTATCCAGAGAGCAAATATTTCCCTATTCTGCTTTTGTGATTTTTTTTTGTGATTTCCCTATTCTGATTTTGTGGTAATTAAACTCTATATGAGTTTTATTTCGCTGTATTCAGGTAGTAAGGTTATATATTGATTAGGGTCTGCATTTTTTTTTCCAAACGATCATTTGGCTTAGTACTAAGTATTGAGTTGTGCGATTCCTTACTAAGGTCGCTCTGGCTTTGTCTCTCTCAAATCCAATCACAGGGAATAGAGCTGCTCTTTGTTTCTCTTCTAGAACAATCCCTACTCATGTTGTAAATGGTTACCTAGGAGACATATCTTATCTCCCACTCTCTTGGCTATCCTGCTTTGTCTTACATGTGACTCAATGATGTCATTTCTTTCATTCCTTTTGATCAGTAGTCATATCCCAATAATGTCTTGTGGCAGAATATTTCATCTAGGGACAGTTACTCAGCAAAATTGGGAAGGGTGATTGATGTTTACTCCCAAGGAATTTAATTTCTTTTTCATATCATAAATAGCCATGATGAGAAGGTCCAGGAAGAAACTTCCTACATCTTTGACCCAGAGCCAGATATTTTATCACTTCAAGCTGTGGGGTGGAGTCCCCCCAACTCCAGCCAGCTGTGACGAGCTGTGGTCTGAAACTCTTGGCTATTTCCAAAGGAAAACCTAAATTAATTGAAAAGCTATTTTAAGGCTTCTCTGTGAGACTTTCTTCATTGTCACCTTCTGGAAAGCCATCTGTGCTCTTGGGTAGCTCTGGAACACAGGAAAGGTGAAAAGGAACCGCTTGGAATAGCCTTTGAGCATCTTACAAGGCCGCTTAGAATTGATTATGAAAATAGATTTGATATTTTAGAGGTATATTTTAGTCCAAATGAAGTCAATATCAATCCAAATATTAAGACAGATGTCTCTGAGACTGCTTTTAGAAGGCAATATTTTAAAAGATATGAAATAAATTTACTTTTAGAGTTTTAAGCAAATGATACATTGGGAAATGCTTTCATTCACAGTACATGCTTACATCTAGAACTTATATGCAGCAAAAACTTAGTATCTTCTAAAAAGAGATATTTGAAAAGGGATAAACAATTTGAACTTTAGGTTATCCATTTTTAGAAGATAAATATTTATATTAAAAATGCAAATGTTAAAGAAGCTGTATCTTAAGCGTTCGGTTACATTATATACGTAATTCATGTTCTCTAAGGACGGGTTCTGCTGGCCCCAGTGCGCTTGCGCCAGGGACAGGGAGCCGTGGTCTCTTCTGACTGGTTGGTGCCTTTGTTCTGGCACTTGTTAAATACTTTCGGTATCACCCCTACCTACCTATACCTCTAGAAAAACAACGAAAATGTGCATAAACAAAACCATGATTCTTTCTATATAAATTGTATTACTTGAGATCCATGATCTTGAGAAAGAAAAAAACACGTTATAATTTTGCTGTTTCGTTCTTGTTGAGAATCTAGAACACTTTTTATGGAGGTGAAACCTAATGTTTACTATTAGGTTTTATTTTATATATATACACACATATATATATACACGTATATATATGTATGTGTATATATATGTAAATAATGATTCAATCAAGAACAATGGCTGAAAGGACGTAATTTTAATACATTATGTCTGTATTTTTAAAAAACTTAATTATCTTACTAGTTCACTAGCTAAACAATCCTTTTTTTTTTAAATTTTATTTTATTATATTATGTTAATCACCATACAGTACATCCCCAGATTCCGATGTAAAGTTTGATGCTTCATTAGTTGCGTATAACACCCAGTGCACCATGCAATACGTGCCCTCCTTACTACCCATCACCAGTCTATCCCCTTCCCCCACCCCCTCCCCTCTGAAGTCTTCAGTTTGTTTCTCATAGTCCATAGTCTCTCATGTTTCATTCCCCCTTCTGATTACCCCCCTTTTCTTTATCCCTTTCTTCCCCTACCGATCATCCTAGTTAAACAATCCTTTTTTTAAAAAGATTTTATTTATTTGAGAGCATGAGAGAGCACAAGCGGGGGGGAGAAGCAGGCTCCCCACTGAGCAGGGAGCCCAATGTAGGGCTCAATCCCAGGACCCTGGGATCATGACCTGAGCTGAAGGCAGATGCTTAACCGACTGAGCCACCCAGGTGCCCCTAAACAATCAAATTTTGAAGTACATAGCATTTAATGGAGATTTTAAAATATAAGTTTAACTATTTAATTCCAATCTCCTTAGAATCAGCCTTCCTCTAATATATGACGTCTGTTTTCACCCTTCCATATTTTTTTTCCATCAGAGATCCACCCATCTTTTTAAAAGCATGTCTACTGGGGCTCCTGGGTGGCACAGCTGTTAAGCGTCTGCCTTCGGCTCAGGGCGTGTTCCCGGCGTTATGGGATCGAGCCCCACATCAGGCTCCTCTGCTATGAGCCTGCTTCTTCCTCTACCACTCCCCCTGCTTGCATTCCCTCTTTCGCTGGCTGTCTCTATCTCTGTCAAATAAATAAATAAAATCTTAAAAAAAAAAAAAAAGCATGTCTACTATTGGCAAAGAGAGAAGTAGTGCCAATTTTTAAAGTGTAACAGTTACCAGATGAGTGGGGTGAATAGGGAGGAATGCCATGGGGTCCCCACCCATACCTTAAGATTGTGTGCAGTGAATATATCAGGTATCCTTCTGTTATTAGCAATTGTTGTTAAGCAGAAACTTGAAAAATTTATATCTAGGCCAATAATATTATCAAAGGTGTATGTCTGACTCCTCCTTAAACGACCAGAAATATGAAGACTTTTGCAAGTAGGACATTAGATTAAATCAATATATTTCATAACTCTCATGAGAACATCCTAAAAATGAATTAAAACCACAGTGTAACAGGCCCATGTTCTTCTCATGTGGTTTGGCTCTTAAACCATTGAAGTCTGATTTTGAGCAACCCTTGCCACTCCCCAAATGGACAGTTTTTTTAAATCTCAGGACCTGAAAATAAAGTTAAATCTATAGTGAATTTTCTGACACCACAAAAATACCAAATAGACAAACCAGTAAAGAAGAGCCTACAAGGAATAGCATGAACACTACATGTATTAATTTTCAAAATAATATCAGGAGGAAGTTAGTATAATGCAGAGTGAATAGAAAGTCCCTCATCCTATATGATTACTACCATTCTGGTTATTTCTAGATAAGCATAGGCTTTCCCTAACCAGGACTAAAATCAGCTGAATTGGTCATCAGTTCATTGCTGTTTACCACATCAGCACCCTCTCCCCATATGATTTCCCCACTGGATACTCAGCCACAACGTCCCTTCAAAAATGGTAGAAGTGAACTCCCTTAACCAGTCTCCTAGCTCAGGATATAGTACAACCTAGGTTCTTAAGGAACAGGATATCTTGAAAGTCAGGAAAATATACTACCACATTTCTTCTAGGGCAGGAGGGAAGTATGCTTACTTCTTGGCATACAGTAAACACATAGAAAATACTTATTAAACGAAGGGAGGATGAGAGCTGTGGAAGGAAGTGGTGATGAAGGCTTGCAACAGGAATGGGAGTCAACCAAAGCTTCACAGAAAAGAGCCAGCAAGGACATGGCTTAAGAGCAAAATTGGGAAGGCGAGGAAGGGTTACTGGTATCTTTTTAAAAAACACTGCATGGAACAGTTTGATTAAAATTGGGTTGCAATTGGTTAAACACTGTTAACTTCAAAGTTATCACAGTATTTCATTTCTCAGTGGATCCCAGTAACAGACATTTCCCTACACTTCTATAAGAAGACAGAGGGAAAGGACTCACGATGTCAGCTTCTTACTGGGAATTTGGAGCCTTCAGCATAGATAGTTGAGGCAGGACTATTTTCCTGTTGCTCCTAAAAACCCTCCTTACAGAGAGTCAGCTACTCAAGAGTCCAGTCTTGATGCACGTTTGGACTGCAGATTCGTCAAGAGCGTAATTAGAGGTCTAGAAAGCATTGGATTCTGCAGCTAAATTATTTCCTTGTTTTTTGGCAGCACATACTGTACATATAGTCTTGTCATCATCTTAATAGAACATTGGTAGATGCTCAAGTTAGAGTTCAAAGAGAAATTTTGTGCCGTTCATGTGAAGACTGGACTAGTTTCCATTTGTCCTTGTCAAAAATTGTTTAAAGCAAATCATCACAGCAAAGGAACTAAAAATTGAAATAATGAAATTCCAAAGCAATCAACCCAGCAACACGTAGGTGTTTCTGCTAAATTGTGATGTGTCTTAAAAACTTCGCATTCTGCAAAATGTGCACTAAATGGCAGGACTCATAGGGATGGAGAACAAGCCATTCAAAAATCTTTGGGACTGTAGCTACAGCTTTCACAAAAATGGTTATTAGTGCCTGGAAAGATAATGTGGCTCCTCCGGTAAGTGGCTCCCATGTGGCTGGAGGTTGGCACAGCTGGCATTTAAAATTCTCAGGTGACAAAGGCCATGTACTGGCAGCCCTTTCGCTAGAGCAGGACAGGTAGAAGTCAGGTAGGCACCTGAGGCAGAGCCTTTCTGGGAAAGGATCCTGTGTACAATGTCTCCTATTTAATTTTCTTCTGATAAAACTGCAGAGATCCTGCTGCCAGGGTGACCTCAAAGCTGAGAATTTTTTTTTTCATCTCCCACTGAAGGTTATACTTGTATTTCTACTGTTTCCTTCCCCTTTGGCTGGGAAAAATTCTGTATAAACCATACTTACGTCATTTTCCTATTTACCAATAGCAAATAAGCTGTACGGTACACAAGCATATGTAGTAACTGAACGGACTGTTGATCAAAAAAACCTCTTCTTTTTTTTTTAAATGCAAAAAAACCTCTTCTTAATTAAAATGTAATTCATGCTTGTAAGGAATTGGGAAATAGAGAAAAGTATAAAAATTAATCTGTTTATAAAAAATAACCACTGTTAAAAAAAACCCTATGATCTATTTCTTTCTGATAATTTGTGTATACATACTTGTTATAAAATTAGGTTATAGTGTGCATATAATTGTAATCTTTGTATTTATATTATGCATATTTCCCACTTCGTTAAATGTCAAAAATTTGAAACATAGTGTATTTAATAAAAGCTCTGCTTTTGGAAGATGTAGTTGTTTTGCCTGGTGGTAATAATTTATATATAAGGGTGTTTATCTTTGATTAATTCCCTAGTTTAGGATTAGATTAGATTGGGCTAGATTGTTATGGAGGAAATTACTGGGTGTGTTGGTCCATTAGGCCGCTACAACAAGATACCACAGACTGCGTGGCTTAAAGAACAAACATTTATTTGTCAGGGTTCTGGAGCTCAGGGAGTTCAAGATCAGGTGCTGGCAGATTTGGTGTCTGGTGAGAGCTTGCTTCCTGGTTCACAGATAGCCCTCTTCTCACTGTGTCCTCACAGGACAGAAAGGTGGGGGTCCTCTCTGGGGCCTCTTTTATAAAAGCACTAATCTCATTCAGAGGGTGGGCCTCTCAGGACTTAATCCTTCCTCAAAAGCCCTACCTGTAAATACCATCACACTTGGGAGTTAAGCTTTAACATATAAATTTTGAGGGGACACAAGCATTCAGTCTATAGCTGTAAATAGTTTAAAAAACCTGATAATACAAAACTTCTGTTTTTTTTGTGGGTTTTTTTCCCAAGATTTTATTTATTTATTTGACAGAGAGGCAGCAAGAGAGGAAACACAAGCAGGGGGAGTGGGAGAGGGAGAAGCAGGCTTCCTCTTGAGCAGGGAGCCAGTTGAGGGGCTCAATCCCAGAACACTGGGATCCTGACTTGAGCCAAAGGCAGACGCTTAACGACTAAGCCACCCAGGTGCCCCTGTTTTTTTGTGGTTTTTAAGTATAAGGACCTTAATACAAGAAGAAAAATAGCCAACAGTAAGCTTGGTATTGTGGCCCCTCTTTTTATGAGCACATTAGTCACTAAAATGGCAGCATGTTAACAAGTCTCTGTTGCTCACAACTGTAAACACCTATATAGTAAGTATCTTATCCAGCACATCCTGGATTATTGATAGATCTGGTATGTGAGGTCTCTTTATCATGTGTGCAGGTTAAATCAAGCATCAATAAATCAATGGCATGTTCCCCTCTTTAACTCAGTCTCATTCTTCCTTATATATTTGCTTCCCTTATTTTGTTCCTATGTCTCTCCCTTAGCTGTCTTGTCCTTGGCTCACAATTCTGTCCAGTGATGACACCACTTTAAAGTCAACAGTAAACCTGTCCCTAGCGCAAGCCACCCCATGACATCAAAACTTCCTGTGGGATGCCCGAGGCAATTAGGGAGAGGGGAGAATGCACTGTGCCCTGGGATGCCTTTCTATTTTGAGGTCCTTTGTGCATAAATATGTACAGAATGGCTTAGAGTATAGGATTTGGAGGTAGAAATGTCTGCATCTGAGTCCCAGCTCCGCCTTCTTGGGCAAGGAGGTGCTTGTCTCGGGAGTTCATGGTAGTCAGGTTATCTGCAGCAGCGGCAGCAGCTGGGTGCACTCAAACCGTGGATGTGGACCCGTATTAAAAGATAATATGTAGGGGCGCCTGGGTGGCACAGCGGTTAAGCGTCTGCCTTCGGCTCAGGGCGTGATCCCGGCGTTGTGGGATCGAAGCCCCACGTCAGGCTCCTCTGCTATGAGCCTGCTTCTTCCTCCCTCTCCCCCTGCTTGTGTTCCCTCTCTCGCTGGCTGTCTCTATCTCTGTCGAATAAATTAAAAAAAAAAAAAAGATAATATGTAGCTTAGCATCTTTTTGAGAGGACACATAAAGACAGAATTTGGTTGAGTCACATCTCAAATGAAGTGATAAATCAACTAGTAGTCAATCCACATGGTTTAGTTCCTTTCATTGCAATTTCAAGATCAACTAAAATAATGGGGGTTCTGCAGAAACCGCTTCTTTCAAGCCTTTGGACATTTATGGGGGAAACCAAATGAGTCCAATAAAACAGAGGTAGATATATACACTAAAGATCTGTAGATAACTCAGGGCTATTTCCAATTCTTTGCTCTTTAAAAAAAAAAAAAGTTAACACTAACTAAAAAGCTGACTCCTTCTCTTTTCAGCCAGCGTATGTCCCAAGGAAGCTAATCCCCATAACGGTCATCAAACAAGGTAATTTGTAGGAGTCTGCTCTGGATGTGTGTTTAGAACTATTTTTTAATTTTAATTCCAGTACAGTTTATAGTTTAGAACTATTTTTCATACACTTTTTCACTGAGATAATTAAATATAGCACTTTCCCCCCAATTTTTCTGATTGTTTTAAAGCAAAAGTGTGAAGAAATCAGTATGGTCTAGCAAATTAGAAGTTAATAGATAATTTTGGCTCTTGTACCAATAGGCCAAGTCTTGGCAAGTCACTTTGGTTGTGTTTTACCAAAGTAAAACTTCTGATACAAAGCAACCACAATAAGTATTAAATTTTAAAAAGCCATCTGAATATGTGTGACTTTGTTAAGCTGGCATACATGAAGCAAGTCATTAATAGGCTATTTGGATTAGTGAAATAAAAACTATGATTTAGTGTTCCTTTTAGGGAGAGTAAAGACATACAGTTTTCAAGAATTATAATGTCTTATTTCATTTCAGCATATACTTGTTTTTGTTTTGACTTTCAGTTTTTTTTAAATTCTTAAAGTGACTCCATTATTTCCATAAAGTTTCTTGGTAGAAGAGATTAGACACTTAAAGTAATTATTCATTTTAAGAAAACACAGTGTCTCAAGTGTATTCTCCAAACAGTGTCAGTATTGAAATAGTCCAGATTCTTTGCTTTGAGAATATACATTTTCACTTTTTAAAATTTACTATATTAATTACCGCATTTTGTGCAACTTCTTTAACTTGGGAAGGCTGCGGGAAATGGAGATGAGGAAGGAAATTTTCAGCTCATTTGAATGGAACACTTTATGTTAACTTTCCTTACTTAAAGTAAGGCATACACGTGAAGGTGAGATGTGCCTTCCAGTCCCTTCGTTGGCTGTGTACCAGCCCAAAGAGTTACTTTATGTTAATTAAAAAGATATATGAGGGCTTCCCCAGTGCAGATGTCTTCACATTACAGCTGTTTACTGTTTCCTGACTATTTTTTTCCATCACACTGTTACCTTTTGTATTTCAACAGTGATTCAGAATGTTACTCACAGGGCTTCAACTAAATCCCCAGATAAGACACCTCTTGGAGGAACAATATTAGGTGAGTGTATCTTGGAATCTGTACCTACAGTAAGCACGTCAGGCTATTTTTGATAATAGGGCCCTTATGGAATTTTACGCTGTTAGCAGGTCTATTAAATTGATGTTGGTTCATTTCCTTCTAGCACTGAGCATTCTGGCTCATGTCCATGCCAGGCTAGGAGCCAAGAGATGCTACCTCTATGAGTGTGTGTTAGAAAAACAACTCCTGCCCACGCCTGGTGGGAGTGATGGCACTCATCCTACTCGCTCCACAGTGTTGTTGCAGATCGGAGGGAGTCCTTGTTGCATTGAACTGCTCTTTTAAAAATTATTATTAATAATGGTATTTTGTTCACTATATATGTTAGACAGCAATTTTACTATTTTTGATTCTATAGATTAAAAGCCAGAGGATTTTGTAGTTCAGTTCTGAATATTAAAAAAAAATCTGTTTAAAGTACAGTCATATTTCCTTTTCCGACATTTTAGGTTTGAGTTAAAATTGATGAAGCCAAATAAGTACGAAATTTCATAGTGTCTGTTATCTGATGCTCTAAGCTTTGTTTTATGTCATGATGCATTTTCTTTCTCTTACCCTATTCTGTTTCCTTGCAGTCCATTTTATTATTCCAGGCCTTAATGAAACCACTGTGAAACTTCCTGCATCCATAATGCTTGAGATTTCGGATGCAATCAAGACACAGTTAGGTAAGCAGCAATGTTCCATATTTGAACTTTGTGGTGACTGAGTACTAGCACTGATAATCTTAGGGTACCCAAGGAATCTAGCAAATGAGCTGTTTGGGCATCTCAAAGTAAAAAGTAAGGGACAGGCACGTGCGCTGTTGATGGGAATGAAAATGGTATAGCTGCTGTGGAAAACAGTATGACATTTCCTCAAAAAAATCAAGCATAGAATTACCCCATGATCCAGCAATTCTACTTCTGCATATATATCCAAAAGAACTGGAAAAAAGTTATCAAAGAGGTTTTTGGACATCTATGTTCAAACTAGCATTATTCACAATAGCTAAAGCATGGAAGCAAGTCATGTGTCCATCAACAAATGAATGGGTAGGGACCCCGATGTTTATAGCAGCATTATCTACAATAACCAGATTATGGAAACAGCCCGAGTGTCCATCGACCAATGATGAATGGATAAAGATGTGATACACACACACACACACACACACACACACACTGGAATAATATTACTTGGCCAAAAAAAAGAATGAAATCTTGCCATTTGCAATAACATGGATGGAGCTAAGTGAATTAAATCAGAGAAAGACAATATGATTTCACTCATAGGTGGAATTTAAGAAACAACACACATGAGCAAAGGGGGAAAAGAGAGAGAGCAGTAAACCAGGAAACAGACTCTTAACTACAGAGAACAAACCGATGGTTACCAGAGGTGGGTGTGGGGGATGGGGTAAATGGGTGATAGGGACAAAGGAGTACACTTGATGTGACTAGCGCCGGGTGATGTATGGAGCGTTGGATCACTATATTGTACATCTGAAACTAATATCATACTGTATGTTAACCAGATTTAAGTAAGATCTTTTAAGAATTTTAAAAATTAAAAATAAAATAATAAGCAAAATGTGGGTGTATATGCAGTGGAATATTATTCTGCCTTAAGAAGGAAGGAAATTCTGACACATGCTACAGGATTGATGAACCTTGAGGGCAGTATGCTAAGTGAAATAAACCAGTCACAAAAAGACAAATACTGTATGATTCCATTTCCACAAGGTACCTAGAGCAGTCAAATTTATAGACAGACGGTATAATGGTGGTTTCTAGGGACTGGAGGGAGGAGGGTTTAATAATATAGTTTTGCTTTTATAAGATGAGAAGAGTTTTGCAGATGGACAGGGGTGATGGTTGCATAACATTGTGGATGTATTTAATATTACTGAAGTGTACACTTAAAAATGTTAATTAAGGTCATACATTTTATGTTATGTATATTTTACCATGATAAAAAAAATTGGAAAAAAAGCAGTGAGGGCTGAGAGATTGGAGTGTTGGAAATATTTATATGTCATGTTCTATGGGTAAACAGTTATTATATATCATAAAATATAAAATATATTTATTTTAAAAGTGACATTTATCAAATTATCCAAAATCCATACATTTATTGAAGTAAAATTTTCAAATAGAGTGATTGTTAGAATATCGTCATACTATACTGTCAAGGGGCCGCGAGATGTTTTCGAGGAGAGCTGATGTAGAGGTCAGGTGTGTTAGAATTATCATTTACTTGAGATTGATACTGCCTCCTACTTGTGGAAAGAACTTGATATAATTTCAGTGTCTTAAAAATATCAAATGTGACAATTTGGGGGGAGACAAACCCAGCAAAACCCTGTAAAAGGAGCCCAGGGAATAATTGCAGTGCTCATTGGGGTAAATTAGTTGCCGCATTTGAGGATCAAATTAGTCAGGCCTCCCTGTATAGCACAGCATCTCAAATTTGATGGAACACGAGAAGTCCTGGTGGGCTTGTGAACCCAGACTGCTGGACCCACCCCAGAGCTCCTGATTCGGTAGATGGGGGGTGGGACCTGCGAATCTGCCTTTCTAACCAGCACCCAGGAGATGCTGAAGCCGCTTGTCTGGGAACCATACTTTGAGAACCACCCCTCCACTGCCTCTGGAGAAGGTCTTCAGCTATTGGTAGATATGGAAGGAGATGGCATGATGCGGTAGAAAGTGAACAAAACCAAAAAATGCAGAATGTTTTCTCTGAATTAGGCACTAGCGAAGAACTTTCACACTTACATAAATGAATGTGCACCTTGTGCGGGGGCAGAAATAAGCCCCCCGGGTCCCTGTTTGGCAGCATTCAGTTCACATATAATGACTACGTGTTCCTTTGTGGCGGAACTGCACGTTGCTGGCACTCTACTGGTGAGTTACGCGGGCACAGGACCTGCCCATACCGGAACTTCAGGCTTAATTTCTCCTGACGTGTTTGCTTGTTTGATGCTGGGCAATCAGATTGGAACAGTTTCAAAACGTGAACTCTGAAGTGTTCCTTAGATGTTAATTTGAGAATTTACTGGAAGAAGGAGGAACAAAACCTTAAGGGAGTAGAAGAGCTCTTAATTGATAGACTTAACAGTCCCACCAATTGTGGAAAAATTTTCAGAACTTACACATCATTTTATTAAGATGTGCAAACATGTGCCAGTCTTTGTGATTTTGTGATCCTGACATTTTTATTATGAAATAGTCACACCTATTAGTCCCAGAGTGAGTTACCTTTGAGAATGTAGACAAGGGACTTTAGACATCATTTCTTTAATTTGTACATCAGACTCGATCACCTCTTTGTTAGCTATAAAACTCTGTGACTAAACCCTGCAACATCTAAATGCTTGCTAAAACCCAGGAATCTTCCAAATTAACTTTCCTCACTGAACTTGTGTTTGGAATCCAGTGCTCAGTATCCCTGTGCTCACCTGTTCTCTGCCCGGAGCCTAGATGCCTTGACCTGCCCTTGGGAAAGTCTTGTTTGGAAAGAGGGGGGAAAAAAAGGAACTGGCCAGTCTCACTGATGTGATCGCTAATCCATCCAGAAAAACTACAAAATATAGAATTTGTGAAGGAGGTTGAAAATGAGCAGTTTTCCCCAGACCACTACTGTCAGTTTTGAACTGGAGGATGTTTTGTTCTTTAGTCTTGAGTGATATTTCCTAAACTTAACTGGTTTTGGCAAAGTTCCGCACACTACCTTAATACCCATTCAATCTTTCTGTTTTCTTTAGAGAATAAAACAGTACATTTGTTTTATTTTGGTTTTGCTCTTATCTTTCTGATACGATTTACTAAAAGCTTTTCAGGATTGAGTGTGATTTCAATAAAGAAAAATTTATGCAAACAGTAAATATCTTTTTTGACTTGTTTTTCTATGGAAACACCATCTTAAATTTAACAGATGGCAAATTTCTTATGCATTGAAAAACTTGATAGCTAGTATCTTGAAAATGCCCAGCAAATCCATCAAATGTACCACCTTGACAGACTGTATTTAAAAATTGCATTTTCAATTTACTGTTTTTAATGGAAAGAGATGCTGCTTAAATAGTTCTTTATACTAGCAAGGGAGAAATAAACTTTCCTGAAGTTACTTGACACTGCAATTCAGAAAAGTACCATTTCTTTGAGGGGGTAAATCCTAAAAATAATATCCTCATTCCAGCAGGGCCCATCATGGGACATCAAGAAATTAATGGCTTTTGTTCTAAGAACACATGGTGTGAATAATGGAAGAAATAAACAAGAAAGCTAGTATTACACACACCCCTCCCTGGGGCATACAGGAGTTGGTTAGAGCCAAGACCTTGCCTGCCAAAAATGAAAGGAAACAACTGTATTGAATAAAGGTACAGAAGAATCAGAGAGGAAAGGGAATTTCCTAGGTTTTAGGCCATGTTCTGGTGGCATTTTACTCTGCTCTTGCCAAGACTGCAGTTGTCCAGAGATAGTGAGGTGAGCGCTCACAGATTGGTAAGAGACACAAACATGCTCTCATACAAATATCTTCCCCATCTCCCAATTTTTCTGACACCTGAAATGCCATAGTTAGAAATACAGTATGCCTTTGTAAGGAGTTAGTGATGTGTAAAGAATACAAATGTCTCTTGGGAAGATAGTTTACCTTTCCCCCACCCCCCGCCCCCCACATTAACAGCCTAATTTTAGGTTAATGTGATTGCCAGCTGAGGGCATGTTTTTAATATAAGGAGCTAAAGTGAAGTAATTCAGAGCATTGTTTGAAAATATAGGATCTGTAGGTTAAAATAGTCTAGTCAGCGAAGGAAACCAGTGAGAATGTAGGATATTATACAGGAAGGAGAGGGTTAGCAAAGGTGTCTTGAGGGAGAAGAGGACCCCGAAAAAGAAAAGAGCACTAAAGGAAAACCTTATAATCTCACACTTAAAAAAGCTTCCCATGGTACACCTTGAAAATAACAGGACCAAAGTTCATAAAAATCTGCAATCCGAATGTTTTTTCCTATGCTAACAATCCCAGTGGTTCTAAACAAAAGCTGTGACTGCAACAGAAAAATGTTGATTAAATTGAGAAATTTTAAGAATGGAAGTTTTAAAATTTTACTGGATCTGCTTTTTTAGTTATTTCAGAGAGTCTCTTTATGCCCCTTTAAATTAATTTGAGCAATAGTATTTAACACTTCTGTTGTGCAGAAATGCTGTGCAACTTCATGCACACATGAATCCAAAACACGCACTTGACCGTTAGATACGGTGTGCATGGAAGCACTTGCGGTGCCTGCGTCTAGCATCTTAAAACACTTCCTAAGTCCTATGGAAAAATCTGTTGTAGACTTCCATCATACAGATTGAAAACTGATTTGCTTCTATAATCATTGTGAAAGGGATGACTTTATAATTGTCTTCAAGTTCTTCAGAAGTAAATAAATATTTTGTAGCCCGTGTTAACTGATAAGAAAATGGTCTTTACAACAGTGATGTGAACTACAGCAGGAAGTTAGAAGATTTTCATCCTCAAAGAACTTTGAGAGGATCAGTTAGATCAATAGTTCTCAGTAGAGGGCAGCTTTTTCCCCCCGGGGGACGTGTGGCAGTATCTGGAGACATTTTTGTTTGTCACAGTTGTGAAAGTGCTAATGGAATCCAGTGGGTAAAGACCAGAAATCCTGCTAAACGTCCTGTTGTACACAGGATTAAATAATTATCCAGCTCAAAATGTCACTCCTGCCAAAGTTGAGAAACCCAAGAAGTCCTGTATAGTTTTAGGACTCTAAAAAAATAATCCCATCTGATTATGATCATTTCAAGTTGACATGATCAGGGTATCTCAAGGATGAATGAATTCTTTCTTGCCTCTAGACTTTCAAAATAGTACAAGTAGGTCATTGATTCAGTGTGCTAACTAGCTGAATCAAGTTCATCCTGAGTGCATTTTTGAAATGGGAAATAATCATTGGGGATTTCTGGTATAGGAATGTACTTTCTTTGAAAAAGAATACCTAAATTATAAAAGAAAGTTTCCTACATAGTTTTCTGAAGAGGTTAAAAACATGGGAAAAAAATCGATTTCATTCCTTATGCCGAATTCGCACAGAGATCGAAAAAAAAGATCAGTGTTAATGTGTGGCTCAGATGAATAGCTGTTGGTATTTTTTTGGCCACAAATATTTTTAAATACCTTAGTTTCCTATGTGAGCTATTTGTTTTTCTAAAATTTCACTGTCATAACCTATTGTTTTTTTTAATATGTATAATAATGGAAAATCTTTATGCATTGTTTTTTTTTTCTTAAATTAGGAGTACTCAAATATAAAGTTCTAGGGAGTATTTGCAATACAACCTGTGCTTTCCAGAAACTCTTATTTATGAATGAGAATGATTTGAGAGTTATCCAAGTATTGGGTTGTGATTTTTTTTTCTTCATTCCAATGCCAATTTTAATTTTAAAGAATTACTTAGAGTTCGCGAGATGGAATTCTGAAGAATCCCTGGTGGAAATGCACAATAAATTTGTTGACTACCTGGTAGGAAGAATTAAGAGCAAAATAGATTTCTTGAAATAATCTGTTACTTGATGATGTTTTGAGTGAGCAATATTTGGGTACTATGTTATGAAGAAGTGAGGCGAATTGTTTGTTCTCTGACTTTTTAGCCAAGAATGAAACGTTGGCATTACCCGCTGAATCTAAAACACCAGAGGTAGAAAAAATCCCAGCACAGCCCATTACAGGTAATGAGATCTGTATGTCGCTAATTTTGAAAGAATAAATATTTTTTGAAATGGTAAATGATTGATGAGCTTGTACTTTTTTTCAGTGAAGGGCCATTAGGAGATTAATTTTCATCATAAGCACAAACAATAAGATCGTAGATCCTTAATTTAACATTTGGAAAAACAGCTGTTGCAAAAGTAACCACGGAATCATATGACCTGATATGTAATATGGAAGCTGTATTTTTCACGCTAAGTGAAATTTGTCACCTCAATATTCTGAGATATTTTTATACTAAAATATAATACTATGGTTTATGTGCTTCCCTTTTCTATGAAGACATAGCTCATTTTTAATTTCTTTCACAAGTGGTCATTTTAGCAAAAATGCCATAATCCCTCCCAAATCCACAGCTTGATAACTGTGAAAGTCCCTTAGAATTATTTAGAAAAATTAGAATTAATTTTCTATGGAAGATTAATCTATGGAAGATTTATAATCCTCGTATAAAGAAATATGTAATAGTCTGTTGAAAATCCTTTAAAGAATAAATGCAAGATACATTTTCCCCGTAGTTTATCAGCGTTTACTAACAAACATTCAGCGTTTCTTCTCTGAATGAACTGCCTAAGTCCAGCCCACTGGGGACATGTTGCTCTATGAACCACAGGGTTTTTGCCAGAGCAACACCTCCTCATCCAGAACCCAGTAAAACAAACATCTGGCAAGAATTTCCCCAAATCTGCAGTTATCAAAATACCTTCACTCTAAAGTGAATTTTTTAATCCATAAAATTGCCATAAATTGAAATATCTGTGATATTTACCTCACACTAAACTCTTGGATTCATAACTGGTCCAAAAGAGATCAAGATTGGCAGAGAAGTAAAATAACTTGATTCCAAGAAACCTATTGAAGTAGAAATATTTCTGACAGAGTAAGAAGTCTCTGCTCCTACCTACATGGGAGATGGACCTTCCATCCTCCACCTTCATGGGGGTTGGTGCAACGGTACAAACTATCTAAGATGCTCGCATACTCTATTCAAATAAAGTTCCTAGGTAATTTTTCTAATTTCAATATAATTTGTTGATACCAAGAAAAGCATAGGCATGACCCAGTAGATGACTCCAAGTTCTTTTCTGCCCCAAAGGTCCTACCCATTTTTCCCATTTATACTTTCCTCTCTTGGCACAGCAGCTGATGGGAGAGTCTACAGATTTCCTCGTTCTCTGCCAAAGCTTCTTCAGAATTTTCCTATTCAGAAACACTTAGGCAAACACCATACTTTATTATTCAGTGTTATTTTGTGTCTTGTGGCTGAGCATTTGAGCCCTTACCATTATTACAATCCAGTTCCAAGCTTTGCATGTTGACTGCAGTTTGGAAGAGAGAAATCTTTAATGTAATATTCTAAATAAACCTTTTTGCCTTGGGTCATTCTTTTATTTGCCCATTTATTAATTCATTTAATATTTGTCATATGCTTGCTTACTATATCGCAGACATTGTGCTAAGCCCTGAAGATAATAAGAAAGAAAAAGGCAGGCAAGGAAAAAATTACGATTAATAAGTGCTTTCACCAAGGTCAGCTCACTGTGCTTTTTGGAACACGTGGAAAGTGGACCTAAGTCAGCGAGGAAGGGTTGGAAGAAGTGTCAGCTCAGGTATCTGGGGCAAGCCAGGGAGTCCTTAATTAACTTGAAAAGAACTGGTCAATTTGTCAGTTACTAATTCTAAAGGGCAACAAAAGCACCTTATAATCTTTGGTTGCTTCATTATTTTATCTGAATTTAAAAAGTTGTCTTTTTTTTTTTTTTTTTTTTTTTACCTTCCAGTGACTCCTCAGTCCAGGACCACGAAACCCACTGTGTCTAGCGCGTTAGACTTTTCAGAAAAAACACTGGGTAATTCTAAGAATTTTTTTTTCTGAACTTCCAACGCTCGTAGAAACAAAGAGCAGCCCCAAAGCCTTAGTTCCCCTCTTCCTTTTATTTCCCCCCTTTATTGGCAGTTGTTAACTTTCCTATTTCTTGGACCAATTCCATTACAGAGTTAACGACATGCCTTGATCCTGGTGACTGATACTCTAAGCAGCTCTGGATGCTAGATGCTGACGACATACACCTTTTACCAGTCTCTTGGGATGTATAGAAAAAACCCAGAATGCTAGCCTTTTAACCCACAAATCTTGGAGGGGTGGGGGAAACCTGGAAGTCTTGACTATGTCTGTGCTTTCTTGTTTCAATAGGCTTCCCAAGTCTATGTGCACTAAACTTGAGGAGAATCCCCAAAAGTGTCCTGCTTTTTAATAAGAATTTCATGTCATGCAAGTTAGCTGCTTCTTGGCCCAGGAGAGTCTTGCTTTGTTGTCTTCTGCTGAAGAAAAGGAGCAGCTTGTGTTTTGTTGTGTACTTGTGATGTTGACCCTCCGTGTCACTTCGTGCCCTTGGAAACTATGCCTTCACATTTTAACAGCTATGTGAAGCTTTTCCTGGGGGAGCCAGCTAGTTCCATGAAAGGCACCAACTGGCCTGTGCACACGGTGTTATGAGCGTGCTTCACATGATTAAGTGTGAGCCGCAGTGTCAAATCCTGACTCAGGGAGTTGCTGACCGAATTCTTCTTTATTGTAGTTCTCAGCGAAAGGACCCCGGAGGCACTGCAAACTATTCTAATACCTAGGTTTGAATTGCCACTGAGCACTCTAGGTAAAAATTATTAAACGTTGCAGCTGGTTATTACCTTGGAAATTTTATGCATGCTTTAAAGAAATCCTTAGGTTAATTGATTCAAATTTTTCTCTTCATAGGAAAGAAGAGACACACGGTTTACAGAACAATAAGCCCCCCAATACCAAGCCCTTAACTGTTATAAAATATTTTACAATTTAGTATCCTGAAGAGTCTTTATGACAAATCCTTTGGGGGTTTTTCTTTTTGGTGATTGTATTTTGATATATATTTGATTCTTATATTCAAAATCGTTGTGTCACTGAATAAACTATTTTCTATACTTTTTCTAAATATATTTTTATTCAATTGTTTCTCCAGACGGAGAAGATATGCTTGTTATTTTGGCAGACTGTTTCTTAGAATTTGAGTGCAATATCAAAAACTTGCAGTGGGGGCTTAAATATAAAGCTGTGTAATTACTGAAATTCTGTTTTCCATTAGATGGACATTTTTTAGTTCAGATGTGTTTGGTGCTTGATTTGACTTAAAATGAAATATATGTAAAAGTGCATATCCACATGACGAAAGAAGTTAGGAAAGTCGTAAGGGTGAAAAGAACTCAAATTCCTCAAACGTAGTAGCTTGATTATAAAAAATAGAAAAAAAAAAAAGCTTTATTATAGTATCCAGCATCAAAACCACAAGCAATACTACTAACAATACCTTACTTGACATGAGTAATTTGCCTTTTTGTGTTTGTTTTTTGTTTTTGCAAGCTTGAGATTTTGAAAAATCTTTTCTCTGTTACTTGTACCTCAGGTTATAACATTTGTTGTGTTTCGTTGCAGCTCCGAAAAGGCTTCCAGAATTTCCTCAGGCAAACACACCCTTCCCCTTTGAGAAGCCTGAGGGCTCTCTGGGTAATAGCAGCACCTTAAAGCTGGCGTTAAAATAAGGGTGGTGGTGGGGCGCCTGGGTGGCACAGCGGTTACGCGTCTGCCTTCGGCTCAGGGCGTGATTNAAAAAAAAAAAATCTTTAAAAAAAAAAAAAAAAAAAAAAATAAGGGTGGTGGTGGCTTAATTCTGTAGGACAAGCTTACTGGATCCTATTTTAGCAAACCTGAACTGATGAATTGCATCAGCTCAGCCGAAGAAGGGGTTGATTTAAAAACAAACAGGAAGAAAACCTGTTTGATTACATTTTCTACAAATTCAGTAACAATCATCAGTATGTTAATTTTATACAGGTTTGGGAAATGTTGAAAGTATGACACTGAACTCTGGTCTCTTCTTTTTTAAAAGATTTATTTCAGAGAGAGAGAGCTTGTGTACATGCACGTTGGGCAAGGTGGGCTGGGTGGGGTAGGGGCAGAGGAAGAGAGAGAGAGAGAGAGAGAGAGAAACTCGAACAGACGGCACTGAGTGGGAAAACCCGAGGAGGGGCTCAATCTCAGGACCCTGAGATCAGGCTGAGCCGAAACAAAGAGTTGGGTGCTTAACCAACTGCACCATCCAGGAGCCCCCAAAGTCTGGTCTCTTTCTTATCACTAACCAAATGCTTTCTGGATAGATGCATATTGATTCCTTGATATAAAATGACTTTAGATTGGATTAGTGTGTGCTTTTTATTGCAAGCTTCTGGTAGCCACCATACCAACAACCTATTTCTGTCCCTTTCACTTCTTCAAAAAACAAAACAAAATGAAAAAACAAAAAATGAATTCCATTTCTTTTTGGTGTAGCTTCAAGTGAAAAGCCATGGATTGTGCCTACAAGTAAAACATCTGAAGATTCCAAACTTCTCCCACCTCAAACTGGTAATTTCATTCTTTTTAAAAAATAGACTGGACCAACAGTATTGAGTAACTTCTCTTGTTTTTATTTTTTATAGGTTCTCTAGTTGATTATCAAAATACTTGTAGTAAATGGTAAAGCTATAAGCCATTCTTAATACTTAGAGGAATGTCATGTTTTTCTCAGTGCAAAAGCAAAATGGTTTTGTATTTGTTTTAAAAATCTGTGTTTTAATGTCTGGAGAGATCATTGGAAGTGTGGCTCAAAGATGAACTGCAAATTGGCTCATGGATTTTCTAGAGACATCTTTTATGACACCGAGAACAGAAACAAGAATAACCTATCATATGTCTGACTTAGCAGTATCAGCTTAATGTTTCCCTTGTAGATAGATCTTTGCTTTTTTTTCAACAAAAATATACAGCGAACATTTGAGAGCTCATTATGAGTTATTGCTAAATCCTAAAATCTGTAAGCATATTGTCATATGGAGGAAAGACCACAGGTCTTGATTCTAGTTCTGGCTTTCCCATTAACAATATACTTGAGCTCTTCTCTACTGTCCTGGGTCTTAGTTTGCTATTTTGTAAACTGTGGCAGTTGGCTTTTTTCTCCTGAGAATTCTGTGTTCCACCACTAAAACTGATGACGGAGACAGCTTCTTCCCCTTAAACAGATTTCCTTACTTAAAAAGTGATCTCTTATACATCTTTTCTTTGCTGTCTAGCGGTCAACTAAAAAGAATGGTCAGCATGTGAGAATTATAAGAATACCTCAGAAACCACTTTGTGTGATTACTTCTGTGATTTTTGTTTTACTTGTTTGTATTTTAATTTTTGTGAACCTTCTAGTTGTGATGTTTTGAGTAAATAGTATATAGTATAGTATGTAGTTGGAAGTTCATATAAGAAGTTAAGTGCACTGCCATTCTGCAGTATTCTCCAGAAAGGATTCCAGCAGAGGACTGGTGTGAGAGAGTGAAAATGTGCTTTCAGAGGCATGGCATAGATTTTAGTCAAATCATTCTTTCTCTGTTACATGTGATGGGGTCAGACCTCAGCAAAAGATAAAAGGATGGCACCACATGAAGTAAGCATGTCCAGTAGAGTCTCCCTTTTCTAGTGGGAAAACACTTGACAGTTGGCTGTGGTTTTCAGCCAATCCAGAGAGGTCTCAAGCTGGGTCTTTCTAAGGCTTCATTCCCCTAGTCACTGACCCTGAAACTCAAATGCAATTGCTTAATGTGGGTGCAGAAATATCTTTAGCATTCCAGGTCACCTGAATCTAAAATCTGGGTTCTGAGTAGAGTTTCATACCAAGCCATCCCACAGGCACAGCTGCACTGTGATTACGGAACAACAACTAGTCTGTGGGCCTGTGAGATGGTTTACCTGCTGCACTGTGGGTGTGCCTAGACTGACTCCCATATCATTCATGAAGATTGAGCGCTCAGTCCAAACTAGACTAAATGAACTCTTGGGTCCCTTTCATCTTTAGCTTTTGTGTTATTAACCTTGAGGGCATAGGGTCACCTAGGTTTCCCCTTGAGCAGCCTATAGTTTTTTTGGTGTCTATGGTTATTCAAGAGTGAAACTGACCAAAACCTTAAGGAAACGATTTATGAAATGTTAATGCCTAGGACATGAACTATATATAAACCTGAATTGAACCAGGCTTTGGGGAGTGAGGAGAATATGTTGGGAAGTGAGGTTTGTAGGGTTACAAAGAGACACAGATTGATGAGATTAAGGATCTTAATAAAGGAAAGTCTCCTTTTGCCTTCAATTCCAGAAAAGGAATATTCTGGTCTTGCTCTGACGGAGTCTGAATAGTGCTAATACAGCAGGAAGCACTTGCATTGTTCTGTTATCTCACTAGTGCCAGAGCAATCTTCGGCCACCAGAGAACTTGCAACAATCAACTGCCAACCCCCTCTGGATGAAGTGTTGGGGCTTGTCATGGGCTCTAACAGTTCAATACGTAATGATTTCAGGCAAAAGCATTGGCCCTAGAAACTTCCTAGCCTTCCCTCACAACATTTAAATTTTATATTTCTCTGCTTAGTATGATCCTTAGACCAGAAGCATTGGCATCCCTGGGGAACTTGTTAAAAAGGCAGAATCTTGGGCTCAACTCCAAATCTATTGAATCAGGATCTGCTTTTTAAACAAGGTCTCCAGGTAATTGGTATGAACAGTAAAGTTTGAGAAGAACTACCTTACCACTAGTCTATAATATTTCACATGGTGTAGGTAAGAATCATCAAATGTGGTCAATTATAGGATGAGAGGCCTCAAGTCAATATAAGATTAGTTTCTCAAAGTGGGTGATTAAGTATCTCTTATTTATACTAATGCACACAATGCTTCTATCTCTTATTTAAGTGTTCTGTGGCCTCTTCTTATGTGTTAAATTTCAATTTAAAACTTATCCTATACACTGTGATTTGATATATTTATATATTCATGCCATCCTTTCATCCATATCAGCCTTTCCTGTTTCTCATGATTGATTTTGTGTGAATTTATACATGTACTAAGTTTCTATTTCCTACTTAGTCTCAGTGTATATGATTATTTTACTTTCCACTTACTCATCATGGTTTCCTAATGCAACCGTTTTTAGAAATTAAGAAGAAAGAGAGAGAGAGAGTACTGGAATGCTAGTGCATAAAACCATTGGTCCCATGTTTAGTTGTTGTATCCTTTGAAGAAATGATATATTTTAGCTGCTATGAATGCACAAAATGAACACATTTGGTTTTCTCTGTTGGGATACAGTGTACCTGTACTTAACTATATCAATTCCCTTCAGCCAAAGACCACTAGAACCACAACTGTATTTGAACAAAGTTAGATGTATTTACTCATGCAACAGTAGAGAATGCAGAGCATGAGAAACTGTGGGATCTCTTGGTCAGAGAGTGCTGGAAAGGACTTACTGTAGGATGGGGCCTTGTTTTAGGTGATTCTGGGGAGGGTCCAAGGAAGTGATGTCTTGCTCTGGAATGGCTGCTGCCAGAAAGTGAGAGTAATTCTATAACTGAATATCTTAATTCTTAACCAGAAGTGAAGAAGAGCAGAGTGAAGCAAAATTGTGATTGGTAAATTCATATTAGCCAGAACACGGGGACAGTAATTTTTGTGTTCATGCATTTGTGTTCCTTACGGAGTGGTATTGTTTTTGTCTTGGTCCATCTTGGTCACCAAGTGGTCTTGTCTGATGTTGGTGTTCTTTCAAGTTGTGGATGCTCAGCAGGAGAACACCACAACCTAGCTGTGGGTGCCAGGCCAGCTCCAGGATGCCAGGGACTGCTCTTCTCTTTACAACCATTAAGTGTGATTTATCAACACCTCTTATAAAACTCACTTTGCTTTGGCATTTGGTGGATTTGTTTTCCACATTTACTTCATATTTTGTATCAAATCATCAGAATGCATGCTCTTCAAAAGATGTTTGTTACTTTTGGATATATAAAGCTGTATGGAAATTCTAACTTGCATGCCAATTATTGAAATCCCTAGGTCATTTCAATAGTTAATGAAAGAGTGGGACAGGGTATTTGGAATTTGGAATATCCCAGAAGATGTGAGAAGTGTAATCTCCAAATATACTCTTCTCCACTTTTAGCCTATTTGCCCTAATCTTTCATTAGTGCTGCATTTTGTGATCTCATTATTTGGAATTGTATTTTGTATTAAGCCTTCTCTAAAGTATGTTTAAATAGGATTGATTGATTTTTTTATTCCCTTGGCAAATCCAGTTTTTCTTAAAGTTTAGAAAAAAGATGATAAATACCTGCTCTATAATTATACACCAGAATATATACTTCTTTAAAGATTTTTAAAAAGATTTTGTTTATTTGAGAGAGGTGGGGGGGATTGAGCATGAGTGGGAGGAGGAGCAGAAGAAGAGGGATAAGCAGATTCTGTGCTGAGTGTGGATCCCACAACCCTGAGATCATGACCTGAGCCAAAATGAAGTGTTGGACTCTTAACTAACTGAGCCACCCAGGCTGCCCTGGAATATATACTTCTTAGAGTAAGTTCTGTATTAAAAGAAAGTTGGCCACATTTTAGAAATACTTAAGTGCTTGCAACAATCCTTCAGAAAAGTACATATTTTGGTGATGTAACAGAATTGGTCTTCAGTTCTATTGGTAAGGGGCCAGTTGATGATGTCTGTGTTACTACAGAGTGAGTTCTAGGAGAGCTTTCAGTACCTTCCACTCCCCACAAAGAAATATGCATTTGCATGCATGTGCGTGTACTTTTTGGATTATCTCTTCACTGGAATAATATAATTTTGTGTTTGGACAAATTTATATTTGTTTTCTATTAAAAGATTCAAAGGGTTGTATATATACCATCATATTGACCCTCCAGAAGTCCCTGGAAGTAAAGGGAGCTATCATTTTCTTTTAAGGAGATAAGTGAGAGGCTTGCCCCTGAATGGGTAGAGGAGAAAAACCAGATTCTCATTCCTTTCTTTCCTAAGCTTCTCTCTAACAAAACATTCCAAGTTAGGAGTGAAACAGTGCCATGCATCTTGCTTTGAAATTTTTTGTTAACAGCTTCCCAAAAGAGTTAATTAAATGTTATTAGGTGTCTTCTAGATTCTTAAAGAAACATTAAGTGGTCTGTGAGAAAGGCTGGGACAGTTTCTGAAGTTCATTCTTATTGTGAATGTGATCACTAACCTGTGAACTATAGAGTGAGACAAAGCTGGGTTAATAACCCACCATTTAGCAGTTATGTGACTATAAACAAGTGATTTAGCTTCTTAGAGCCTCAATTTCCCCATCTATAAAATGGAAATAATATATAAATTTTTTCATTGGGTTATGTCTTAGAACTAATGTGTAAAAAGAAAGGAATGTGTAAGTCACTAAATCTAATTCACAGAATCACAGTACATCAGAGGTGCACTGTGATCCTTTCCTTCATACAGTGGACTCTGTGCTGAATGCATCCTCTTCCCCCCACAGTGCCCATCCCAAACTTCCTGAATTGCTGCAAACACTCAAAAGTAATAATAATACAATAGCAACAAATTACTGAAAGAAAGGAAGAAAGGAAGAAGAAGGAGGAGAGAAAATAAAAAGACTCTAAACTCGCATATATATGAGCATACCAAATGATTCTTGGGTCTTCATTTCACTTGTTTAAACATTTTTATGAAGAGGAAAGGGTATGTGAATTGTTATTTAAAGAGACCCTGCCCCCCATGGAATGGTCTGAGGTCCTATTCACCCATGGCAAGCATGGCTGTTGAATTAGAGCGGCAGCCTGAATCATTCTGTAAACTCTGAGACCCTTTCTAGGCTCGGGGAGTAAAATGATGCGTGACCAACTGGCTGTGTTTTTCCATGGGCATCAGAGATGGGACAAGCAGCATTTATGCTGCGTATGTATCATCCCACAGCTGGGGCACACGCATGATCTCTACTGCCCTTTATATTGTTGGAGGGGGAGGATGGAAATCAGCTTTTTGTTTCTGGCTTCATAATGTCATCAGTGTTAAGCCTCTTTCACTTCTTTGATCATCCCCTTAAAAAGACCATCACTTAGGACGAGGAAAGATTTAAAACCTAATTCAAACATGGAAAACTGTTTCTTTTTATAACCCAAGATGATTTCGGCATGTTTACTTTCATCCTTAGAAAACTCTGCTGCCTGTTCTTTCCGCAGCGTGTCCAGACTAACCGATTTTTCCCTCCACATGTACTGTGACTTGTTACTAAGATGACTCCTCCTTCTGACATAATTCCTTCCCCTTGAACAATAAACAGTTCTCTTTAGAGGCTTTTCCTTGACCAGAGAGTCAGAACTGAGAGCAGTCAGCTTCAGTCTCTTCATTAGGATCCACTTAGGGAATCCACTAATCATTTTCAGTACTTTGTAGACCTTCAGTAAATTACAATATGCCCTTCAGCTCTCGAAATCATTGAGAGACCTGAGAGCCGAATAACCAGCACGGCCGAGGAGTGGGACGCTGCTTGGAAGGTTGTGGCCGCAGGTGGTTTGCTCCGAGTGGTTGAAGAGATTGAACTTATCTACATTTGACCTTACTGCCTCCCTGTGAGGTGTTGATGAGCCCGGCTCTGGCCCACCCAACTGGATGAAGCCCTAGAGAGGAGAAGTGGGGATGAGTGGTGGTGTTGATGCTTTGAGAGTCGGAAAATAGGATTCAAACACACCAGATGGTTTACAGATTCACTTCGAGATTTACAGCCTCAGCCTCTGGCTTTTGCTTCAGGAGCATTTTCTTGTAGGCACTATTTTCACAAATTTCAAAGCCAACCAAGAATGTATTTTATTTTTCCATGAACTGAGGAGAGCATTATTTATATCAGTGGTACTGAGAACTCTGTGGTGTTCGTAAATGCTTTCCTTGTCCAGCTATTTATTGACAGTCCTGTTGTATTTTCCCATGTTTCCTTCATATATGTTTTTAAGATTCTATTTCTATGGCAGGGGATGGCCACATAAGCATATGGCAGGTAATTGTGCAGAAGAGGAAGAGATCTGTGTGTACAAGCATGTGTATCATAAAATAATTAAAGGGGCCTATTCATTTCTTTTCATTTGTCCTCACCAAGGGCATAAACTACCCAGCTGTCAAACCCACTGTTATTCATTCACTGTAATGGTCATCTCTCAGATTAACTCTGTTAATTCTATTAATTAATAGAATGATTTTTATTAATTTTATTGAGTCTACCGTATACCAGACTCTGGGGTAAAGTAAACTTAGAATGCCTAATGAGCATGACTGATGCAATTTGTGTCCTAATGAGATCTTTCATCTAAGAATTTGTTTAAAAAGGAAAGTCTTTCCCATAGTTACCAATATTCATGGAATTTGAACAAAATAAATTGATGAATTCTTGGTAATTGGAAATGCCTTATCTGGGTGCCATCATATGTTTCCAGAGCAATACCAGAGCATTTTTATGATAGAATTTGCATCTAATCAGTTTTTAAGAACTAAAAAATGTATAGCCAACAAAACATAATTTAACAATGGGGTTTTAAAGGAAGTTGTGAGCAAATGAGCAAATGAGGAAATGGTAGTGTGCCTTATTTCATACTAATATTTTTTCTGAAAAATACAAAAATAAAATTTGGTTATCACAAGTCATTACTGTTTTTTGAAAGAAAGTTAGTAATTGCTTTCCCTAACCTTTGACTACCTGTTTTACTTGCATTAGATTGTTTCTGCAACTTTTGGTCCCATTTATGTTCTGTGCATGCGAGATTAGTGTGCTTAATGTCACATGGGAGCATTTCATCCACGGAAGTAAATATTGGTGATAGTAGGTGTTTGCCTCTAAACAATCATGCATCATAGCATGTAGAGTGTCTAACAAATAGAAGGGTTTGCTTTGAACTCTTAGCTATCACTTTCATAGCAGGACTAGCCATTTAAAAAGCCAGGGATGTCTAACCATTTCACACATTTTGCTCTGGTATAGAAATACTCCAGAATTTTGTAAAGAAATTAAGAGCTGTTGATTTTTAGGGAACTTCATTTTTGACACTGTTCTCTCCTCTGATGTCTATTACTTCAAAGTCAAGAAAGCATATTTAACCCATGAGTCAAGAGAGGTGGTGGTGTGTCTCTCAAAGCTGCCCAAACAACATAAAACTGCCAGCAAGTAGTGTTTGTGAGTTGTTCGCCCTCTTGTTCTTAACTTCCTCAACTCTCTCAGAAACTCCAGAAGTAGAAATAGCAGAGACCAAGCCTCCTAGCAGATGTGTTATTTTAATCTTAAGTATATTTGAGAAAATGTTTGGAAGTTAGAGGTCCCTGACATTTGGGAACTTCCCAACATGAGCCACAGTGGCCATTGGATGGTGGATGCAGGGATTCTTTCTCCAGGATATGCCTTCTAGGAATAACATGAGGGAAGATGGCAGCTGGTCTTGGAACCTCCAGGATAAAAGTAAGAAGAGGGTAAATAAATATCTCTTGGAACAACAAGTACAGAATCTAGGAAAGCTGGTTCAGTGTTACCAGATAGAAGGGAAATATGGGACAGTAACAGATAGTTGTGGCATTTTTCAAAAGCAAGCAGCAATATAAATAAAAGCCAAACTATTTATTCATAATTTCTGGTATGAGAAGTTTAAGTTGGTAAAGTTTTCGTAAGTTGTTCAGAATCAGAGCTGACTTTGCTAGATCCATGACTTGAAATAGGCTTAAAGCAAGCCTTGGATCAGCAACTGCCAACATTTTTGTACTTTAAAAGGTCAGTCATTCTTGGGGTGCCTGGGCAACTCAGCTAAGTGTCTGCCTTGGGCTCAGGTCACGATCCTGGGGTCCTGGAGAGCCTGCTTCTCCCTCTCCCTCTGTACTCCGCCCCCGGTCATGCGCGTGCACTCTCTCTCTCAAATAAATAAATAAAATCTTTTTTTTTAAAAAAAAAGGTTAGTCATTCTTATCTGACCCTTTAAGATTGTAGCTAGGCTCAAGAAAACTTTGCATTACAATGTAATGGATCTTCTCTTAGAACATTTGCATGACTCATAGCGTTCTGTTTTTGAAGATTTTACAAAGCAGTAGATTGCCCTTCACAAACTGAAATCTATTTCCTGCTTCTTTCGTGTGTGGTGCGGTATAGACTGCCTCTCTGTGTCCCAGAGTGTGTCCCACGATGCGATATTACCTTCCTTAGATCTTCAACTAGCACTGGTTCAAGGTCACTACAGTGTCACTTTAAAGTAACTGCTGAGTAAATTTTCCTGTGAATTCCTGCCTTTTTAGTTTATTTTTGTACAGCCATTTTGAATGGGTAAGGAAAGTAACATCTACCTCATAACAATTAATGCTTTCTCTACACCTCTCATTACCATAGGGACAGCTCTTTGTGCCGAAAAGAGAACATTTTTATTTTGATGCTGTTCTTGCTTGCGGATTCATCTCTTATGTGGACATGAAATTTATCCCTGTGTTAAAAGCAATCGTTATTTTTAAGGTCACCCTGCTTTGTTTATTTTATGTAGTATATGAAATTGATCCTAAACCCACCTAGACTGTAGAAGGGCCACGAGGAATATAGAGAGAAAGCTGCTTCCAGGTAAAGAGGCAGGAGGTGTGGTACAAGAGGAGGGCACTGGTCTTAAGTCAGCTCTTCCTGTTAATGGGATGGAAAATATGCTAAACTTGACGATCCCGGTGTGGGACCACTGGCAAACATCTTCCCTGCTGTGAATGTCAACTTCATTGTCTAGAAAACGGAGATATCATCCCATTATCTGGGAAATGGGGATGATGTCTACCTCACTTGTTTCTCGGGGATGTTGAGAGGGCTAAATAAGCCAATAGATGAGAAAGTGTTGTGCAAACTGACAAGTGCAGATTGCATGATGGTAACTTTTACTAGGTAGGAAGACTAAGCAATAGACCCAGTGCACAGAGCTTCAATGTGACTGCTTTTTCCTTCTTTGGAAATCTCTCCTCACATTGCTTCTGACTCATATATGTTTATACTCTTTGAGGCTCTTTGATTTAGAGCTGGCACCGCTTCATCGTAAATATATAGCGCTGCGTGCACATCCCCCTCAAAGCCAGTGTCGAGGCTTGCTGTAGGAAAGCCTGTAGTTCAGGGGAAGAAAGACCAGAGGCAAGTCTGAGCGATGGCTTACACGTTAGTGACAAGACCAGTAGCCCCGAGCCAACGCTCACTAGCACCTACGTAAGACTGTGTTGTAACCAGCATTAGGTTATGTCATGAAATCTTCTAACATTAATCAAAATTAACATCTTCTCTTTTGTTTTACCTTTTCTTTTTAAAAGCAACTTACGATGTTTTCTCAAGCCCTGCGACATCAGATGAGCCTGAAATGTCAGAATCCCACACAGGTATATCCAGCTTCTCAAGGCTTTCTTTGGATGCCCAATAATTCTGACAGCACTGCGCCTAGTTCTCGCGTTAATTTTTGCAGAGTGAGAAAGTGCACTCGTTAGAGCTCTGCAGGAGAGAAATGGTGGTGTGTGTCAGGGGCGCGAATGCTCCCCAATTCCCTGCTGAGCGATTATTTGTCTATATCACTCAATAATAAGCTCTGCCACACGTGGGAGATGCAGATAGCTGTGGTTGCCACTGAGCCAAAGTCCTGTGACAGCCTAGTGCTCTCTCATCAATACCATTCTAAGAAGGTTTTAGAGTCTTAGAGAGATTTCTGTAGAGCGGTAGTTCTCCAGTGGGGATGACTTTTCTCTAGGCGTTGGGCAGGGGCTAGAGACATTTTTGATTGTCACAGCTGGGGAAGGTGGTACTGACACCTAGTGGGTAGAGACCAGGGATACCACCAAACCCCTGCAAATATACAGGACAGTCCCCCTCCCCCCCCAACAAGGAATTATCCGGCTCTAAATGGCAATGGTGCCGAGGTGAGAAATCTTGCTCTACAGCAGTTGTGTCACTCACTTGTCTGTAGAAATTCAGTTGGGTCTAAACTTTGACATTCACTTACAGATCCTTCTACAAAAGAGTTTAACTCAATCTAATAGTTCCTTTTCGCAAGTGTTTTTAAAGCATCTACTAAACTAGGTACTGAGAGATTCGGAGTAAATATGACTGGTCTCTGCTAGACATAGATATATATCTGGTATTTTTTGTATATTTAGCTTTATCTCAGCATTATTTGTGCCATGATAAAGGCAAATAATTTTAAATAGAAAATAAGGGGAAAAATGAAATAGAATGCTGGGTGGGTTCAGCTAGTAGTTAACAAAGGCGAGGAGCCAGAAAAACCACTTGAAAACAAGTTGAATATATGCAACATTGTTTTTGTCATGGTTTTTAATGTTTAAAGTATGTATGTTTTTAAAAGTGCATACATCTTCAGCTCTTAATGAATCACTAGTTTAAAAATGTTGGTCAGTTCTCTTTCAAGTGTCCTTGATACTTTTCCCCATATGAGGCATAATTTATTACTCATGAATTTGTATTTTATTCTTGGGGCCTTCCGCTTTTATAAATGTTGACATTTATTCCAACAGCAACAAGTGATCCATTTCTGGATTCTGTCCCGCCTAAAACTTCTAGAACTCTTGAACAGCCAAGGGCAACACTGGGTAATGTTTTTAACAGAAAAATCCTACTTTGTTTTCCATCAAAAGAAAATCCATGTGAATGCCATTCTTCCAAATGACCATTTCATTCCATCACAGCTAATCATTTATTTCGTTCTTACTTCTGAATGTATATTTTTTTTCCCGTAATGCAGGCATCTTATGATCCATTTTGGGCGTTCTCTCTCTCTCTCTCCCTCTCTCTCTCTCTCTTTTGAACTGTAATAGATGATCATTTTTTCAATCCTTAAAGGAATGAAAAGCTTTGAAAACTGCATGGACCTCTTCACCATCCATATCACCCCATCTCATTCATATGTTTGTGGCTTGTATGCCTCTCCTCCATGCATTGAGCCTGCCCGGAGTCAGCCACTGAACAATTATCATTCTGACCTTTTCTCTTCTTTAAATCATGATTTCATCCACCAGCTTTCAAGACTACATGCATTTTTCATTCTTAATCACATACGTGTAGCATGTGCTCTGTAATACCATCTAAAAGCATGTTAAAACTCCTAAAATACCTCATTTTAACTGGAATTACTTGGTGGGTGGGGTGTTTGTGTTTTCAGCTCCAAGTGAAACAGCATTTGTTCCTCCAAAACTGGAAATCTTTACCAGTCCTGAAATGCCACCTACAACACCTGGTAACTAATGACATTTTTAAATTGTGTACTTTGAAAGAACAGATAAAGTGACAAGAAAAGAATCAGTTTTGTTGGAGAGCCAGAATATTTTCAAGAGCAAATATTTCCGTTCATTCTCTACCATGAAATTCTTCCAAGAACTGGGTTATCTGTCATATACTTTGCCTTGTGATAATTCTCAAAGAATTTCCATAATCTTGGTGTCCATATATTTAAAGAATTATTTTCTTTCTGTAATCCTTTCAACTTTTCTTACCAGAGAATTGCAGTGGAATTACAGATGATAATTATTTTGGAATATATTCCTTTCTATTTAGCACAATTAGATACCACCTGGTCAGAGTATTTTTCTCAAAGTAGTCTAACTATAAAGAGCACCAAGTCAGTTCTGCAATGAGGAAAGATGGGTAAGAGAAGTAACCCAGCCTATATTCTGTAATACAAAATTACTTGAATAATGAAGTTCATTAACTCCTGCAGAGGCTAGTCATGAGCTACAGAGTTACAGTAGTTCTGAACTTCCATTCTCTAAATCCCAAATATTTGTACTTTCCCCTGTTGTTTGGTAAATTTTCTTTTGAGTTCTTAACTCTACCTTGTGTTCTTAAATCCCTCGAGAGTGCCCACTTCCCCGTATATTTAGCTCAACAATGTACCTTCAGTTTTTAGATAGATACTTAATTCATTTTGGCCCAAACACATTTATTGAGCACCTACTATGTATAAAGCACAGTGCTGGGCATTCCGGAGATACAAAGAAATAAAAAGTAGTTCTTGTATTCGGGAAATTTACAAATGAACAGTTATAACCTGATTGGCCCCTGCAACATATTATTTATCAAAGCTATATGAAATCTTCTTTCAGCTGCTCAGCAAACTACATCTATCCCTTCTACACCTAAACGACGCGTCAGGCCCAAAACACCAAGAACCAAACCTGGTAAATAACTGCCTCTTTAACCTCTCAGGATATTTAATTCCAAATAGAGAATGTCCATCTCCCTATCATAAAAAGAGGTAATATGATTCTATAGATCAAAGTTTCTTTATAAAATATGGAATTAACTGAAGATGAATAATTCAAAATAACAGAAATCAATTTTGAAATAAGACTTTATTGAAAATTATGTCAGTGATGTTCTTGCATGTGAATTTTGGTATAAACCCAGAAATGGGTCCTCATGTCACAGTGTTAGTAAGATATGTAGTGAAATTCATTTCCTTGGTGTAAATGTCTATTGAGGTGTTTATTAGGCTGACTGTTCTTGTTTTGGGTGCCTGCTGTGTTTTCAGCTTTGAACAGGGGCAGTGGCTTACAGGAGAGACCATGACTCCCTCTGTCCAATTGCTTATAATCTTAGAAAGGTCATACGGCATAAAGAATAGATCAACATAAAACTATACAATCTGCTTACGAGACTATAATACTTGTGGGGAAGCTCAGAAAAAAGAAGGAGTTGAGGATGTAAGTTTCAAAATATGTGTAGGGTTCAGACAAATTGGAAGGAGGAGGGAATGACAGAAACATACATGATGGCACAGAATTTGCATGGTACAGCTAGCTTCTTTGGAGGTAATATTTTTCATTGTCAAATAATACACTCAGAATCGTGCTCCACAAATCAAGTTTTGCTTATCCCATGGTAGAATAAATACAGTTTTTCGTAGCCTTTACTACTATGACTGAACCTACAAATTATTTTCTAAAACTTGTACTCACTGCATTTGTAAACACTGACAGCTGCATATGGCAGGATTTCAAAAGGGTCATTCCGTTCTTCTTGGGACGATATCATTTTATTTTCTCTAGGATATCTTACCTTTTTTTTTTTTTCCTTTCCATCACCAGAAAGAACCACAAGTCCTGGAACAATTACACCTAAAATTCCTAAAAGCCCTGAACCTACACGGACAACGCTGGGTAATGATATGTCCTTGGTAGATGTGTTAGTTCATTTGACCGTGAAAATCCAGTGCCTTAGCTTTGTAATGTCTCAGTCTCTGTTCTCATTGGATCGTTGTAGCAATACTGAGAATCTCAGTGAGTTTGGCAGCTTGGTAGCTTCCGTGGTTTTTGATAGTTGGCCCCACAGTCAGTGCATCTGAACTCAGCATTCAGGTACCATCCTGTACCTTGCACGCTGGCAACCCACTGCTGCCTCCACGTCTTGCTTCAGTCAGTGTATGTGTAGTGGAGTCTCAAACACAGTCCTCCATTTTTTTTTGAGGGAGGCCCACAAGTTCAACTTCAGGCTTCCTTTGGGAGAACAGTATTCTATTATGATATTAGAGTTTCTTTATACTGTAGATCATGGCATTATACCTCTCAGTGACTCTTCATTTTAAGAGCTGCCTTTTTCTAGTGCTTAAAGACGTGGGTGTGGCTGAGAAATGTGAAGTGAGGGCAAAATGATTATTCTGATTTTTAAAAAAATAATGGATTAGAATAATTTTCTTTGTGTAGCTATTGTGGCTATTTGTAGCAATGCTATTTCTGTTAGTTCAAATACACTCTTGAAATGTTTTTCCGAACCAGATGAAAATTTATCACCATATTTCCATTAAATGCTGGTCTGTGAAATAGTCTTTCAATGGAATATTTCCAAAAACCTTCCAAGATGATGGGTTCATACCATTTAGAGTATAGGTTTTCCTTTTGTGGTTTTAGACACTGAAATGCTTAAATGTTGATTTGTTGATTATTTTCTTTACTTTTCCAGCTCCCAGCAAAGCACAATTTATTTCTTTGAAACCTAAAATTCCTCTCACCCCAGAAGGGACACCCACCAAACCTGGTAATTACCCTGAACTTTTTTTTTTAATTCCAAAAGTAGGATTGAAAAATTATTTCATGCCACTCTTTGGAGCAAGGACTTCTGATTTATATTTTGTTATTTGATACAATTTTTCCATGTAAAGTGCAAAAATGCAATGAAATGATCTCATTATAAACAGCCCCTCTGATGTTATCACAGCGTTGCATTGAGCCGTTGGGTGGATCATTCTGTTCATGACCATCACAGAGAAAATACAGATACGGAGGGATGGGAATGATTGAGGACTCCCTTGTCTAGGACTACGAAATAGTTTCCAATACCAAAATGAACTGGAATTCTGATCACACTGAACAACAGCCTTTCAGCCTGAAAAGGGGAAGTGTTTCCATCCCCTAAAAGCTCTGCCCTTGTTTTAGGGCTTCTCAGTTCTCCAGCGGCAAGATTCGAAAGGGTCGGATTTTCCTAATGCTCCATGACTTCTTTCTGAAATGAAGCTGATTTCTGAACACTGACTTTTGTTTACTTCTCAGGAGATAATAACGATGTTTTGCTGAAGAAAAGAAGGCTCTTTTGCAGGGAGAGGTTATTTCATTTACGTAATTAAAAACAGAGACAATCCCCTGCATAAGGTGGCAGGGCATATTGAATGACCAAACTCATTTTTTTCTATCTATCCAGAATCTTTACAGCAGTTTAAATGTTGACTTCTAAGTATCCCCTTATATACAGGAGCTCTGTCAGTACAAATCATTTTCATCCAAATTTTAAACCCTTATCTCCAGGGTTATTCTCACTATCATGTCCTCTGGATTTTGCATTAATGGGTGTTTACAAAGTAGGATCATTAAAACAAAACATTTCTACTTAAATGGGCATGATTTGTTTTTTTGCAGTGAAACGGGTAAGGAAGAAAAATGTAATTGCTCAGAAAAAGAATTCTCAGGACTCCCTTTAAAGAGGTAGTGAGATTTCCAGGTATAGGTGCCAGAATGGAGGAGATGAGGGATTAGGCAAAGGGAGTGTAGTGGACACTGTGGCCATGGGTGAGGTCTCCAAGTCAGAGAAATGGAATGAAGTGCTCTTACTCAGAGGGGTTATTTGGAGAAAGAAGCGTAACTAATGAAATTCAAGAGCCCTAACAGTTTAAATCAAAGAACTTCGACAGCTATATGAGAGAAGGGTTTAATGTACACTTATTTAAAACTCATGCTTAGAGGGCTTTGGAATAAGGTAATAACTATTATGCTTATGCTGTACTTTGAAGAGAGGGCTACTACCAAGCAGGATGCAAAATATTACCGCATGTTTAGACCATCAAATTTAGATAAATGTCCCTCCAATCTAAGTATCTCTGTTATTACAAGATAAAATTTGAAAATAGAAAAAAAAAGTCTTCAGATGTTCTTAACAGTTTAAACATGATTAGTTACATTAGTAATTTCTTTGGTTTCTAAAGAGAGGTTTAGAAGAAATTCATTCATACGAATAAGGGGAGAGGATGTATTCTTATTCTAAGCTGTTCGAACCAAGAGACTTCTAATTTGATCTTTTCTTTTAACATGTGGCAACTTATTTGGAAGCTAGTAAATTTATATTCCTCTGATTTCTACCTTCTGATCACCTAAGAATAGCCACGCTTTTCCCCCTCGCATCAGGTATTAGGACTTGACTTCAGGATCTGTGCCCGAATTATATCAACTCAAGTTGCCCTCCTGTGGTCTGAGGCAACACAGAGTAACAGATCTCTGCAGACCAGTGCTTGGATTCTAGATTTTTAAAATGTATTTATTTTTACTTTAAGGCAGGCCACCATTATAGCTCTGCGGAAGATTTCTGTTCCTAGCCAAGGTTCAGGAGAGCAAATAAACGACCAAAACCTTTTTCTTATTTGAGTGCTTCACTGCTTTCCCCAGCCCTCTCCTCATGGGCTGCTGCTATTTTTCCATCTCACTTTCCATGCAGATTGCTTTTCCTTTGGTTTTCCTTTGTGGTTAAACTAACGAGTAAAAACCCACATTGGGTTTGGCTTGTTTTAAAAGCATAATCCACTGCTTTCTTGAAAATCCCACCATCTACCACGTCCCAACTTGTCTGCCTCATCCAACGAGAATTGCTTCATTCATAGTTCATCTTTAAGGTGGTAGTGACATTCAGCTCTTCAGGCTTTTAACAGACTAAGAAAAAAAAAGAGACCTCCAATTATAGGTGTTTTTTTTACACAGTTCTCTGACTCAATGGATAGAATTGTAAATTTTTCTCATTGCTAGTCAAAAATCTGTGAGCCAGGTGTATTTTTCTTTTGTGCTGAGGTGAGTGGGGTAGTTATTTGCATGCCGCTTAATATTTTTATTCCTTCATCCATAATACCTTAAAATTATAAAATAGAGGAAATCTTGTCAGAAAATGTATTTGCTTTTAATAAACCCTGACTTTAGTATTTCTCTGTACAGGTGAATTGGAAGCTTAACTGATGAGGCTCCATGCCTATTTGGTCTCTGTTTCAGTCAGGAACTCAAAAATGCAGATTTTTCTTCCTAAGACCACATTCTTTAATCTTTGTAAACTCTAAAAGATGTTACAGGTAGCATATTTTACTTTTTCACAGTTTTAGAAGGAAACTTGGTAGAAATTAAGACATAAATTACAGCCTCAAAATTTCAAAAAGAATTTTTCTTTGCTATTTTCAGATACAGACTTTTTGATAGTTATTATATTTAATGTATTGACACTATTGACCCTATCTCCTGTAGAATCTGAGACACCCAGGCTCCTCCTGACCTCTCTCTCTTTTTCTCTGTTTCTCTTACACACACACACACACACACACAACACACACACACACACACACACACACACACGATTTTTGCCTTGGTATGTGTACTTCAATCTGATATATCACTTTGGCTTCGCCATTTATCTGCTTTAATCTATTTCTGGATAAATTCTTGAGAAATTAAAAAAAAATCTTTTGGCCACAGACATGCTAATGAACAATGCCACCTTTCAGTGACACCCTGTACCTATTATACATTGCTTTCAGAATAAATGAAAATTCTCTACCTGCAATATTTGTTGTTGGTATATTTTCTATTTTTTAGATACTAAAGAGTCTCAACTTACTTCCCCAAATCTTTCCACAGCCCCTAGTCCAGAAACATCATCCTGGTAAATGTAGTATAAAAGCTATGTGACAAAATGATTAAGTTGTTTTAAGCTGATTGGTGGGTGCCATTTTAATTAACTTCTTTCTGTAAGAAAAAAACAGCAAAAAATCTTCACTTTTTCTTCTGTTTCAAAAATTGGGTTCCTTTTTTATTTTCTTCTTGAAAGAAAAGACTTCTTTTTGTTCTATAGAATAAGAAATCTATTAGATGATCTTTTTAAAAGCCCAGACAGATATTATAACCTACCTGTTTTCAGCACGAAGTATCATTTACTTACTGCCAATTTGAAAAACATTGGAAGGATTGTTATCTTTCAGAATATTTAGTAATAATATTTAAATAATATTGTTATTTAATTTGTTCAGTGTTTGATGAGATCTGAGATTATTGTTTAACTTCTTTGATTTGCTAACCAGAATGAACTAAATTTTATTTGTTAACCAATTTGTTCACCAGCAATAGATGCTAGTAAATATGAGGAATACCAGATGAACCCTTGAGGCCCTTTTTACCTTTTTAGACCATATATTCGATTCTTCTGTGTGTGTGTGTGTGTGTGTGTGTGTGTGTGTGTGTGTAAGTATGAGTATTGGCTGAAAATCATCCAAAGGTAACATATCTCAGACCTGGTTAGAGATCTGATGGGTCTGTTGCCTCTTCCCACTTCCTTGGATGAACCTGACTATCTTACGTGAAAACAAAATGGCAGGTGATGGGAGGCTCTGGCCAACCTTGGAGAGGCTACCCTGACCTCCCCTTAAATCAGTATCTCCTCGGGCACTAGGAGGAATCTTCAGAATATTGGGTAGTGGAGAAAATAGCTAAAAATCAACAAAAAACAGAATTCTCAATTCTTACTTTTGTTGTGGTTTGTGGAAAGGATGTGGGGTGATTGATCTTTAGTGTAATAAGCCATAGAACCTGATTGTTCACCAGTGAGAGAACAGCTTTTAGAGTAAAGGACGTTTACTTTCTGTCTTAACTGGTGATCTTCAGCATGGCCTTTGATAATTGTTTTATTGCAGCCCCAGAACCTCAGACTCTACCATCCTCACAGTCAGCTCTAAGTAATGAAATTTCCTTTAATAAGTGAGAAGGATACTTCTTCTCTTAGCACCCTTTATGTTCAATTTTGTCCTTAGCTTGAGCTCTCTTTAAAACTTTCTTAATTGTCCTTCAGGACTTTATTGCAGCCATTGTGGTCAGAAGATACACTCTTGCCTTGTGCTGAACTAAGCGGAGGCTGTGAAAGCCCTACTGATTTCAATCGGACACATTCTGTGTCGCCCTCCTTGCCTTTGAGCACTGAGTCCTGAGTTTGATTTAACCTAGTTGTTTCCAGTGCAGGACCCTGGCTTCCCTCTTTTTGTAGACATTTTTGTGCTTTCCCATTCAGAGGTGTTTATCTTACTTTCAAAACTCTAACATTTGCAGATTTTCTTGAAAAGTAGTAGGATCGTTTCAGATCTAGATATCCTGATGTGTCACTAGGCAATTCATTAAGAGAAATAGAAAACTAACCCCAATATTTATAGCTTCTTTTTCTTCAACAGAGCAAAGAATGTGCTCTGCTGCTGCCATCTCAGCCAGTTACCTGTATTTTCCTTCACAACAAACTGTTGGCCACTTTATTGCATTCGTGTCTTCCAAATGAGAATCATGCCTTCGTTTGTTTGTTTTTTCCATTTCTCCTTCCAAACTTAATGGACAGGACTACATTTTTGTTCATTTCGTCTAAAAACACAGGAATCTATTTAAATTAAAAAGGGCTATCTCACATGGATAAAAGCTTCACCATTTATATGTAATTGCTCAACTTTGTAATTAGAAATCAAGGAGTTGTCATATCTAAATAGGTTTTATCACTTTTCCTTTGATTTTGACTTCTTCCTGATGGTTTTCATGCACTCTTAGGACCTGGAACTCTGGAAACCAAATCTTCGACAACATTAGGTAATGCAGTTATTGAGTGAGTGAGCTTTCATTCTTCTTTTCCTGTTGGTATCTTTCATAACAGGCTCACATTAGTGGATTCATCCATTGATACTCATGTGTGTGGGTGTGGGTGTGCTTTGTTCTTACTTGCAGAGAAATTTAAATTCTTTAGTTTTATAAACTGTATCTCATTTTTAAAAAGTTGTCTTGCCTGAAATAATTTCTGAATTCAAAGACTTTTTATACATGCTGTTAAACTGTGAACTTTTAAATGCTAAATGAAAAACTCCTTTTGAATCTTAGGCCATATAAATTTTAATTTGTACACTTAGTGGCTCCTTAAAGGTGCCTTTCTCATGTTCCTGTTAAACATACCCCTTCAAAACTTTCAGGAGACTGTCTTCTCTAAGCTCTACAAAGTTTTGAGTTTTCCATCTCAAAATGGAAGAATCATTTAACTGGGTAAATGATGATATAAAGTTGCAAAACAGAAGGATATATACCCACGATAAGCCAAAGGACTTAAATGTGCTTCTAAGGTATATGTATTATTGTTGTCAGTGTTTAGAGCTACTGCTCTTGTATTAACTAGCTAATTTTCTTTCTTTAGCTCCACCAAAGACCAAACGACCAGGTCGTCGCCCCCGCCCTAAAACCACACCTAGTCCAGATGTGCCCAAGTCCAAACCTGGTAAATGTGATGTTCAGGGTTCCAATTAGCATAGAAAATGGAATATGGTAGCTTCTGATACGGTAGCTTCCTACTACCTAAATAGCTGGGCTTTAAGAACCAGTATAGTTGATTTTTATATTTAAGTATCTATCCTTCCTATGTTTATGATATATTGTTATTTTTTATTTGTAACTGTTAGGTACACATAGCAATAGGCTGGCCCGCCAAGTGGATTATTAAAGTAGGGCACCTTAGAAGTTTCACATAAGATGCGTATTATGGCAGGTGGGTGTGGAAAAACAAGAGGAAGAGGGGTAAATGGGAAAAGTAGAAGGGAAAATAACATTCAGAAAAAGTAGGGCTTAAGAATGAGGAGTAATGTTTCCTTCCTCAAGATGCTGCTTCTTGATATAATTAGTGTTCTTGCTTTTTGCTTCCATAGCTCTGGAACCTGCTACGGTACCCCCGGAGCTCTTGGTGCCCACAACTGGTAATTCTACTCTCCTCCGCTTGCTTTCACGGAATGTCACTTTTGCTTTTCCTACTCTCCACCCAGGCATGGCCGCAGTTCCACCACACCATCACAATTTCATCCCATGCTTTTCCTCATGTTTCCTATCTGGGTCTGAAGAGCCTGAAGATAGGAGATTTCTAGAAGAATCCTACCTGTGTGCTTCTTTAAGGAAGGTCTGTGGTCTTGGACGCAACTTCCTGGTTCCCCACAAACCCTTTGTCCTTTCGTGTCCTTCTGTTGAGGAAACCTTCTACTCTTTCTCAGACAGGGACATCTGTGCTCATCCTGGACTTGGCAAATGGTGAAATTTTCTTCCAGTGCCATGATTATCATTTCATTGCTTTACTCATTCAACTTGTAAGATCTTTTCGCTCTTAAAAAGCTGCATGAAATAATGGCTTCTTCAGCTTTCTGTTTCTTTGAAGAATGTTTTTGAGTATATTTTGATAACTAGAGGGATAAAGACCATTCTTGTTCTAGGGTCCAATATGAAAACAGTGTGATGTTTGTAACTTGAGAACATTAGAAGTCCCAAGCTTGTTTTATTGTTTGGGGTACTAATGCTATTTGATTATTACTATTTCATTATAATTTCTCATTTTCACAATAAATCTGCTTTACTTTGGAAAGTTCCAGAAATCTGTAGCCATGTGAACTTCTGTATAAAGTGTTTATGAATTACTTTTCATGTCTCCTACTAAGCAAGTTTCAAATTTCTACTTTACTATTTTTATGCTGAAAAACCTTACAATTAAGAAATAAAAGTCTTGTGCTTGTCATCTCTGAAATTACTTATACAGAAAAAAAGTCTTATTATAGTTCTCATTACTTTGCTCAAAGGCACATTTTGAGCATTTCTGAAAGAAATGAAAAATCAGGAGAAATGGACACATTTCCCATCCTTCCCATACCCCATGAATTAATTTTGTTGTATATCCAGTGAATTTATATAGGATCTTGCTCAAGCGTATGTGTCTTTAATTATGACAGTTACAGCCATGATCATTATGCTAATTTTTAATACCTTTCTCTTTAGCGTCAAAACCATCCAAAAGACCTAAAACCACACATAGACCAGATGCACCTCAAATCCAGCCTGGTAATCACTACTTTCATTGCCTTGATCTATAACTAGAAAAATGGTGTGTAAGTAACGCTAATCTTGACATCCACAGCTCTACTATGATGCTAATTACAGGAACTTTTCCCCTTCAGATTCCAAACCACCAAAGCAATTACTTCCTAAACCCCAAACCCCAGCACAACCAGATATGCCACCAACTAAACCTGGTAAAGCATAATTTCCAATGCTTTAGTTAAGAAGCTTTTTCTTGGGGAATGTTGTTGAAAATGTTTACAATTTGCCATACTGTATAAAACATAGAAACCCAAATATTTTGTTCATTATCTTTTCAAAGTAACCACACCAGCTGTTAAATGAACAAACCAACGTGTATGAAGTTAGTGAATTTCACATCTGATAGGCTGACAGGTTCAATTTTCTTAACATTTTTAGACTTTGTTTTCTGAATTTGAGTACGTAATGAATAGAAGCCTGATTTTTCTGTATCTGCAACACATTTGAAAGTGATCTTAGCATTCACCACTAGGTAAGATTGGGAAGGCTGACACTGTGTTCATGCTTTATAAGTACGTAATCAGAGATTGGCTTCCTCTAAAATACTTTAATGGTGTTTTAAACAGCAACTATTACCTAAGTGATTTCCTATGAAATAAGAAGATATTTATATAATAGTTCTAAAAATTCAACTGTTTTGCAATTGAAATTTTCTCCTAAGGTTTCAATTAGTACAAAATTCTGATTTAGTAGGAGAGTATCTCTCATAATAAATAAGCTTATGAAGAGGGCAATTTATATCAACCTAGAATAAACCAGGTTCTGTATCCTATGAATTAAGCATCAGTGAGCACCTGAAAGTTTAGACTTCTTTACTTTTCTTACTTATATCTGTTTATTTTTTATGATGCAGTCTTTGAGCCTGTTACATTTGAGACGGAGGCTCCCTCCCCAACCATAGGTAATGGTGTCTTCCTCTCGGTTGATGTTTCTGTGAGCTCGCCCCTCTCATCTCTGTCATTAATTATATTCTCTTATGTATATGATGGTCATTCATCATCTTATTCATTTCCAAAAATTGTTTATTATTTTCAACAGGGAACTTTTTATCCAAAGGCATTCTTACTTCTGCTGCTCAGGGTATAACCCCTGAATGTCATTCTTCCTTTGATCACCTTCAGAGGCAGTCAGATTGCTCAGCACTTGACGCTGTCAAGAGTCACTGGGGCTGAGAGTGCATCCATCCTGCAATGCAGGAAATCTCTGAGATTTCTGCTTTTATGTGTCTATAATTTATGGTTATGGAAGAGGAACAGTTGAAAAGCTGGTTGGGGCTTGTGGCAATACCAAATTGTCCCTTTCTCACAGAAGTCCTTTCCTCTTTGATTCCGTACTATTCAAATCTGGACATTTCTGTCAATGAATTCATCTTGTGACACCAATTTCCACGCAAAACGGGGGTTCCCTTTTTTGTTGAATGCAATCAGTTTGGGATATTGTTGTATCTGTTGTGCTCACTTTCTCCATTTCTTCTGGAGGCCATGTTTTCCATTAGGTCAGAAGATGTTGTCAGATGTGGCTTAAACCAACTCTGCTCTGATGTCTTACCGAAGGGCAATCTCCATACAAATGATCACGGTGTTTTCATGATAAGATGTTTAACATTACATTTAGTCCTCTGGACTTAATGAAAAATAGAGACGCCAGTTTAAATCCAAGGAGTTACAAATCACAATTAATTTCAGATCTATGCATAATTCAATCATTTCAGAATATTATAGAATTGTAGGAATCATATTTATATAGACAAAAAGTTGAATTATTACTCTTCAGACTTTTTTCTTAATCATCTCTATTGCCCGCTTGAATTGTCTCCAAATTATTCATTTCAAATGAATAAAAACGGAGAAATCGAGTACCCCATTGCACAAGTTTATCTTTTGCATAACTGTCACACGTCTCCAATAAACAGGCTAATTGAGAACATTTTTAAAGATTCTCACCACCATTACAGTTCCTCAAAACAAATAACAATGGTGGTAAAAGCCTTCCAAATACTAACAGAAGCTTTTGCAGTTTTTCAGAGTAATTTAAAATACATATTAAAAAACCACTGAGATGTTTCTGAAACCAGGTTTCCAATGTAGTTGGAATCAGATAATTAAATACAGAAAAAAGCTTTTCACTGGCCTCATAGGGATGCAAAATACAAGAGGTATGCCTGTTTTGTGAGATAAATGGATTTCAGAACACAGCTAGTTATTAGAGACCAAGTACTATTTTTACCGTGTTCAGAAATGCTTTTTAAACATTACAGGGTAAAGAAGATTCATTTTTAAGATAATTTTCCTTCTTTGTATATATTTCTTAAATTTCCATTGTTTATTGCTTTTGGTCAGTTCCTGCCTCAGACCTTGAACCTGTAACTCTGAGAACTGAGACTCCCACGACAACATTGGGTAATGACTTTTTATGTCTTTAAGCAAGTGCATTTTCTGCCCATTGTCTAGTCTGTTCTGTTACTATCTTGGTCAAGGGGTATTCTTTTTCTAAGATTTTCTCATTGCCCTCTCTTGTCACTCAACTCTAGTCTTCATTTTGAATATTGAAGGTGTTTAAAATAAGTTACTTGGTTCGTTACTTGGTTAAGCCTGTACGCAGCTAGTATAGAGCATCTATCTTCCATGTTATCCAGCTTTGTTGGTGCTTTACAGAGCCTGTGATTCTGCTCCGTGTTCTGTGGTAAAGCTAAATTTCAAATACAGTTGGGAGTGGCTGCTCCATAAATGACAATTTTATCTGTGGACATTGAAAGAAGGTTGTGTTAAGATAGGGCATTTTTATTTTCTATCAATGATTTTAGGAAATATGCTTATTCTAATGTTTAATGGGAGGTATGTCTCAGCCAAATAATTTCTAAGTACGATCTCCCAAAAGCAGGTGAGTCTAGGTTCCCTCTGATGTGGACATACTTTATTTCTGAGGTCAGAATCCTTTTTGAAAATCTGACACCAATAATAATAAGCTTTTTGAATTATTAGAATAACATTATATATTCTTTCTCAAAAGAACTGTCAGTGGACCCCCCCCCAAAAAATTTTCTTGTGTGTAGATGACAAAATTCCAAAACCAAAGAGACAAATTTATTAAGACTTAGAAAATCTAGCTGAATTTTAGAAACCCTAGACCCGTGTATCATCCTTTCTTGAATTTCTGGAGTTATAAGACAACATTAACTAGTTTCCTTTCTTCAGCTCCAAAAACATCACAACGACCAAGAACACGCCGTCCACGTCCCAAACATAAAACCACACCGAGCCCAGCTGCATCTGAGAGCAAACTAGGTAAATACGTGGTTCCTGGTACGTGTGGAACCCTGTGGAATGTGATTCTTGCGTGGCAGTTTAACTTGCCACCTAATAGTTCTTGGGACCCTTCAGTGTGAAGTCCTAAGTAATAAGAGCTCTGGTTAAATAACTATGATTTCCTTGTGCTGCTTGGTATCTTCTTGGTACCTTTGTATTTTATTTGCTTTCTCTGAAAAGTTATTTTTTTCTCTTTGATTCTCGTTTATCAAAAACTTACCTAGTTAAGGACCTAACTTGCATATTTAGTTCACTTGGTCACAAATTTTATTAAGTGCTACATTAGCATCTGTGAAAAAATAGTTTAGAAATAACAAATGACTTCACTTGGTTGAGGAAAGAAATTTCTTATATAGAAACTGTTCATAAATAGATATAAAGGAATATGGGCAGAAGCAGCATATTTATTGAGTTTGACCAACTCTCAGACACATAGTTAATTCTTAGAGAAGTAAAAGAGTCACAAGCCAGTAAATGTAATGTGGACCTCGAAATTTCTAGAGCTTTTAGATGGGTTTCAGGGATAGGCAGGAATAGCAGAAACAGAGGCACGGAGGACCATATGCGTGGGTGACAGCAGAAAGATAGGAATTAGAAGGGCAACCTGATTGGGAGAAAGGGGAAAGACAATGTTCACTTAGCTGATGCTCAGAAATTTTGGTCAGTGATGCCACTTTTAGGTAGGTCCATGAGGAGGACTTTGAATGCCTGATTTCAATGATAGGATTTAAGCCAATTGGCTACAGCATACTCTCCTATCCTCCTGGAGTCAGGCCCTTTCTGTCCTGATAACAGAGAAATGCCCTGACAAGTTTTGCAGACTGAATGACCTTTTGTAGCTTGTTCTTTTATATGACTTTGTTTGGACAGAAGTCTTGGTCTTCTTCCAAACTGGGCTCTCCACAAAAATAAATAAATAAATAAAAATAAATAAAAGTATCTGTTTTGGTTATTTATTACAGTATATCCTTTAAAATATCAACTATTTCACCCATCATGACCTAGGGCCTTGTTTTCCAATAAATTATACTTTCACATTCTTTTCTCATAATTTTTAATTATAATGTTACTTAGATGCCTAAAGATTTTTCTAAGCAGTTTTTTTAAATTGTTTTTGTGTTATCAGATAATATAAAAACAAGCAAAACTTGGAGCAGTGTGGAGATACTAAGGATATAACTGTTTCATAAGAACAAATATCTTTGTACCCTCACCTCAGAACTTTAAAATTTTTGCTTTTTGGCTGTAGAACCAGTGAAGGTCATTTTCAAGAGAGTTTGAGGAATTTTCTCATGTGTTTAACATTTCTTTTTTCCAATTACTTCTGATTGTTGCTTGCTTCAGGTTCTGCACCTATTACTCCTGGGACATATTTAGGTAATGATCCTTTATGTCCTTTAGCAAGTGCTTTTTCTTATTCATTGTCAGAGTTCTCTCTGGTGCTATATAGATGATGATGTCATAATTTGTTATCATCCTATTGCAGTATTCAGCTTACAGTATAAAAAGCTTCCTAACAGAAATGTGTATGAACTTAAAGACCACTATCTGCCCCACATCCCAGTTTCAGACGGCACCATGTCAATCCGAGTCTCTGTTTAAACAATACTGGTGGTTAGAGCGAAGGTCTGAATATGATTCTCCATATATCCCCTCCTTAGACCACCAACACAGTATCGATTATGATACCATGAATTTTCTTGAGGCGTCTTGCTTTCTGTATTTGAAGTTCTCCCTAACTTTTTTTTCATTTCACAGATGTTTCAACAAATTTTTGTATGCTTAATCTAGTAAGTTACCAAGTGCAAAAATTTGCCCAAGCCTAGTCATTTTAAATCATACTTAGAAGTGAGTACTCTAGGGTAGTTTAAACTCCTTCCACATCATCATATTTTAGGAGCAATTTGTAACCAGTTCTGGATTAGGGACAACTTTCAAAGAAATGATAGTTCCTCATCTTCATTTCTTACACAAAATTGTAACTTTTAATCTTTGGCAAACTCTCAATTTTGAAAGGAATCCTATTAATAGACTAAAGGAGAAAATATCAAACCAAAGTAACAAAGTTTTCTCCACTCAAACTGACAAATTTTAGAAAGCTTAGCTATATCATCTTATTCAGAGTTTATGAAGCCATCAACACTATATTAATCCTAAATTTTCTTCCTTCAGCTACAACAACAAAGAGACCTCGTCGTCCACGCCCCAAACCTAAAACCACACCCCATCCAGAAGTACCTCAGACCAAACTGGGTAAATATGTGGTTTCCAGTTTAAGGAATTCAAGCAATCTACCCCAGTTGGGACCCCAAATTCTGAGGATACCTAGTCTAATATAGTATCACAAACAGAGGTTCTTCCTTACCTTTCTATATCAAACGCCATTCTTTTCACTAAGGACTTAGTCTCTCAGCAAGTGTAGTCTCCGCTTCATTTTGGCTATCTGTAGTATGTGTGGTAAACAGACCCTGGGGGGGCCCCCTACTCCGCACCCCTTCTTCCTCCCACTCCCACAGTTCCTGCCTCTTGGTATTAAGCATAGTGTAAGCCATCTTTTCCTGCTCTTTCCCCCTTAGAAGACTTAGAAGCATTATTTTTACTGGTAAAATGGATTTTCTGACATTTCTTGCATTCACAAAAATCTCTTTGGTTTCTCTCATTGATTTTGGTCAGTTCCTACCACCGTCTTTGAACCAGTTATACTTAGCACCGAGGCTCCCGTGACCACACTAGGTAATGACTCATTATGTCCATCAGCATCTGCTTTTCCTGCTCGTTTGAAACCCACTTCATCACCTTCATCTGCTTCACAAGACTCACATGTCATCTTCTATTGTCATTCAGTTACTTCTTAGTATATTGATGACTATTAAAGCCACTCATTTGTCTTAAAAAGTTTTAAAACTTTTAAAAAATAGTATGAACTTAGTCTAGTATATATGTCTGCAATGTGATGCATTTGAATTTATGGCATCTCACCTCCATGTAACCTGTTAATCACATTTTTTGTGTCTGAGTTTCAAACATATGGGGGTTGGGGTGAGGGTATCTATCCTTGATTTAAGCTGAGTATTGTCACAGCTGTTACAGTGTGACATAATTCTTGTGCAGGTCTAAATTCCTGTATTTTTATTTTGTGCATGATTTTGTTTTTGTTTTGCCATTTTAGATAATGATGTGGTCTTCTTTGAGTAAAGAGTGAAATAGAAAATGTACTCAATGCTAATAAATGTAAAGGCCATCATTAGTTTAAATGCACTCTACACCTTCTCCACCACCATAATTCAGTAGTTTTAGAACTTTTTTCATTTAGAGATCCCTTTGAGACTATCTTTGATATATAAACTCATGTTTCTGTGTGACTTTTATCTTTCAGAGTAGTGTAAATGACATAAAGAGGCAGTTATTGAAATGGAGACGAATAGTATACTCCTATCCACAGCTTCTAGCACTGAGAACACTCTGTTAACCTGAGGTTTTCTTCCTTCAGCTCCCAAAGTGCCTCAACAAACTCGTCATCCACATCCCAAACCTGAAACCACAGGGAGTCCTGAAGCACGTCAGACTGACCTGGGTAAATGGGTAGATCCTGGTTAAGCCCATCCAGTGGGGTCCAGAGAAAGCGAAGGAGCAAGTCAGGGTTAGCAGCTGCTTCTACTCTAGAGTAGCCAGCGAGAACATGCTTGGAGGGCTTTGGGCGGTAGCTGAATTTGTTACGCTTGTGAAGCAGAATCTTCTCTCTAAATGTTTGATTTCTCATTCAATTCTATGCATCCTTTAAATATTGAACATATGTGGAAGAATGAAATACCTACAGAACAAATGTATGTTTGAGTAAATAGGGAAGTTTGGTTGTTATGTGGCAGGCACTATTGTTAGGACTTCATTTTTTTTCCATTTTTAAAAAATTTGAATTCAATTAATTAACATGTATTATTGGTTTCAGACATAGAGATTATGTCTTGTTAACTACAAAGTTAAGTCATAATGGAGGTCTAGGGCAGGAGTTGGCAAACATTTTCTATAAAGGTCTAGATAATCAATATTTGGGACTTTGTGAGCATATTTTGCATATTTTGTTTTTTTTTCTTTTATAACCACTTAAAAAATGGGGGAAAAATCATTCTTAGTTCTCATGGGCTATATGAAAATAAGCCATAGGTGAGATTTGGCCTATGGGCTATAATTTGTCAAACCTTGGTTTAAAGAAACGATAACCAGGGTTGGCCAGTAGTTAGGAAGGGTTGAGTGCTGAAATCACTGTAGATTTGGATGACTGGGGAGAAAGAGGATGGAGAAGTACGGAAAAGAAGGACATGTGTGGAGGGCCAGTGAGGGGAGGCAGAGGCTTTTCTGAGTAGTCGAGTCTGTCAGGCTTCTAAGTGTTGATCAGAACATTTCATTGAGGCTGCTACAGCGAAATGGGTCCGAAGGACCAGTTGAAAGGTGTTTTGAATGTTGGACTTAGGAGTTTGAATTTCACATAAGAATCATCAGCATCTGTATATGGTCATGCTTTCCCTGTTTACCCTGCTATAGCTCAGACTGGGTGCCTGTCCCTTATCCTGCTCTCTTAAGGGCCCCATCCTAATCCTAAAAGCCTAATCCTGTTACACAAAGTTTGTTGTCTCTTTCCAAAGAAGAGTTTTCAGCAAGATTGGTATGGTCTATTTTGGTACATTACTTACATTAGGATCATGAAAGAGTGAGACACTTCAGGGGCACTTCACAGGGACAATTGTCTACTACAAAGATAACCCCTACTAAGTGATAAATTGGTACCCAAGTGCAGAGAGACTCCATATCCCTCAGCTCAGAAAGTTAATAGTTTTTCCTTTGTACTCTAGATGCATTACTACTTAGGTACAATTATTTCTGCAGTTCTGAGATTGTATAAAAGTTTTAACATTTCATTTTTTTTATTTTTTTTTATTTTTGGTCAGTTCCTGCTGTAGTCCTTGAACCAGTCACTCCTATGAAAGAGGCTCCAGGGACTGCATTTGGTAATGCCACTTTCTGACCTTCAGCAAGAGCTTTTTTTGCTCATTGTCAAACAGATTCCACTCATTGCCATTCACTTACATTCTTTATCTTTTGAGTTGAACATGCATAAAACAAATTACTGCTTGTTCTTAAGAGATTCATGCCTGAATCTAGTTTGGGATATCTTCCTGCCCAGTAACTTACTTAAAAATTTTTTCATGCTGCCTTCTATTTTCAGATGAATCTGAATTACCTGTTGAGGCAAATTTCATATATTCATGTGAGCACCTGGTCCTGATCTATGCTAACCAAGCTGTGACAAGGAAGTTTCTGAATATATCCGTTGTACATAGACCTTTTTTATCTGCCTGTTTTTTTTTTGTTAACTTTTGAGTAATATGTTCTTAGTAAATTGTCTGACAGATAATGTGGCCAAGGATAACAAGTTTAAATAGTAAACCCCATCCTTAGGGTGAATCTGACCACCCCTTACTCTCCACCATAGTTTAGAAATGATTCTTAACCTTTATAATGCAGTCCGGGGACTCTAGGAGAATATAATAAAGGGGTGCCTGCCTGGCTCAGTCAGTGGCGTGTGTGACTCTAGATCTTGGGGTCACAGGTTTGAGCCCCACATTAGGTGTAGAGAATACTTTAAAAAATAAAATATTAAAAAATATGATAAAAAATACCCATCTTGACTCTCTGAATTAATAACTTCGTTTTTTGTCAATTTTGCCCCCAATGTATCAATAACAGAAGAAGGTACAGTAGCATAGTTGGGGCAAATTTTTCACACTAGAAAACTATATTTTATGAAACTCAAAAAAAAATATGTCAAGCTGTAGGAAACAAAGAATTTTTTTTAAAGCTCATAATTTGCAGAACCATAAACTTTAAAGTAACTAAATGTTATCTTTTTCCACTTCCAAAAACATCCCAACGGACACTTCATTCACAAACCAAGCCCAGATGAACTTGGGACTATACCAGATGAAAGCTCAGTCCTTGGTTTCAGGAGACTGAGAGCCTATTACTGATTGAAAGTGTAAACCCACATACCCTCTAGTGAGGGAATCATGAAGAGTCCTTCCCCCTTCAGGGTTGGCAAGAAGTACATGTTTGGAAGGTACATAATTTTTCCTCTAGTTCAGGGTAGTAGGACACACATTTTACTTTGTCTTCAGGCTAGTTGAACACAGAACCGTTTTCTGCATAAAAAGCCTACAGAAGGAAAATAAGGCAGGATGTTTTTGCAAATTGAAGATTTTGGGGGGTATTTCAACATTAACTGTTAGACTTATCATATAAAGTCTTAAAGAACTGAAGCATCATTTTGGACTTCAGTATATCAGGGAAGGAGTTTAAGTCTTGACATCACATCAGAATTTGTATAAGTGGACAGGTGAGAACAAAGACAACAAAAAATAGGATATGTATAGAGGGAACCAGAGGAACAAAGGTTCTGCTTCTTTGAAGTGTCAGTCAAAACCTCTTATTGGTGATTCTTAATTTGGATAATGCCACAAGAAATTGAAGGAGGGCTTGAATACTCCACTCAGGAGTCCAATGTTGTTCTCACAAGCATCATAAATCCTTTCTTTACTGGATGCCACAGACTGAGTGGGTGCCCCTTACCCAGTCCTCTTGAGTACCTTTCTTTGGACACAAGTCACATGATCTTTCCAAAGCTGAGTTCTCAGCAAGGTCATCATAGCCATTTTTGGTTGCTTATGTAATGGTCACAACCATAATTTGATAAACATAGTAGATGTTTTCTTTATTCAGCACCCACTAAAGTGCAAGCTAGTCATTTATATGCTTTTCAAGATGGTTAGGAAAGTATTTAAGTAAAAGCCTAAAAATGTTCTAGAGTCTACCACATTAGATACAAGAAATCAAGCACTAACTAGTAGAACTGTTTCCCTCTTGTGGTGCTGAATAGAGACTACAAGTAATGACTATCTCATGAGATGATGTCCTGAACTATAGTTTAGCCACATCTGGACAAAACAATTGGTTTCCCTTAGTATTAGCTTGCTAAGGCTGCCATAATGACATAGACTGGGTGGCTTAAACAATAGAAATTGATTTCTCACAGCTCTGGAGGCTGGAAATTTAAGATGATGGTATCAGCAGTTTTAATGTCTCCTGTGGCCTTTCTCCTTGGCTTGTAGATGGCCTTTCCTCTGTGTGTGAGCATCCCTTGTGTGTGTCTCTATTCTTATAAGGTCATCAATCATAATGGATTAGGGACCTACTCTTGCAACCCCATTTAACCTTAATTGCCTCTTCAAAACCCCTATCTCCAAATACAGTCACATTTGGGAATTAAGGCTTCAACATAGGAATTTGGGGGAGACACGGTTCACTCCGCAGTCCACTTCATCTAGAATAAAGTAATAATTCTAGATGAAATGTTACACTGGCAAAATATATTTTGAAGTGAATTTCATAGCTCCTTATACATTTTTTAAAAACCTCTTTTGCTTATTTTATTACTTCAGTTCCTGTTACAGACCTTGAACCTGTTACTCTTAGAACTGAGACATCTGGGACAACATTAGGTAATGGTTCTGTGCAATTCGCCAAATGGTTTTGCTGCTCATTGTACATTCCACTCAGTCTCCATCGCCTGGCTTTTCCTCCTTCATGAGACAGCCACCTTCATCCTCTGTTGCCATTCAGTCACTTCATCTGAAAAATCCTGAAGCCTCTTAAAAACAAGTTTCCTGTTGTTTTTATGAGAGCAGACATTAGCTTAATTCAAAACATTGCTGCCATTTGGTATGTTTGACATTGTCATGTTATCTTGTGCTTCCTTGAACAGCGTTCTGTGTTAAAGCCAAGTTTAAAAACAAATTGGGATCTGTTTCTTATCTAGGCTGATCAGCTTATTCTTATGCTCCTTTGCATGTCTAGGTTGCTAAGTTTTTAAAAAACTATTTGCATGGTATGTTTCTTTGTTGGTGTTTCAAGCAATGACATGTTTTATTACTAACTTGACAAATAGGAAATTACCTAAATCCAAAATTTTAAATTATAAGCCTTTTCCTCAGTGTGACCCTAACTACCCCTCCCTTGCAACAGCGTTGAGCCCTCCTTCTCATTTTTTCCCCAATGAGGAAATTCTGCGAGTGTTTAATTATAAGTGCTAATCTTCATGCCTTGAATGAACAACTCAACTGTATACATGAGTTTGCCTCCAAAGTACCACCAATGAAAAAAGAAGACACATTGTCATAAAAGGATTTAAAATATTAAATTACAAGAAATTTCCTGTAACTTTTGAAACTCTAACAACTCTTGGAAAAACCTCTCTTCAGAATCCAGAGCCTTAGGACCTAGAGTAACACAAAGCTTTTCTTTCTTCAGCTACTACACCACAAAGACCCCGTCGTCCTCGTCCCAGACCTAAAACTACACCAAGCCCTCAAGTGCCTCAGACCAAATCCGGTAAATGTGTGATTCCTTGGTTTACGGGTGAGCCCAAGTAGTCTATCCTAGTGGAAACCCAAAACAGTGCCAAGCTGTTAGTGGCTCTAGGTGCGAGGTCATGAGGCATGGTCAGGAATGTCTGCTTTGCCCAGGTATTGGAGAATGTGACCAGCTGTGATATATTTGGTGCCAGAATATCTTTATGTGAGAGTCGTCTTTGATATGCACTTAGTATATTTCTTGCTATCAACTTCCATTCAAATTTTAATGATAAAGGTTCTTTAGCAGAGCCAATATATTCAGTTCAAGTAAACAAAAAATTAAATTCCTTGCATATTTCTGCGCCAATATGGGCAATTGTGGGTGATATGCCAGCTGTGGGAGACTTTCTAAAAGAGTAGAGTTGGGTATATGTTTGCATGATACATTAAATATTGACCTTGCAAAGGAAAAGATAAAGGTCGCCTAGACTTGGACCTTGGGCCTACTACAGGATTTCAATGAATGGAGGGAAAAGTGAACCAAGGCAGAACGGCTAGACATGTAAGGTGGTAGGGAGTTAGCCACAATGGCAGTCCAGTGTGCCTAAAACAGACTGTCCTGCTTTCAGATGGCCAAAACAAAGTTTTTGCTGATGCTGCATTTGGAATAACCCAGACGGCCAACTGAAAGAAAATTTTGAGGACCTAATTCAGGAGCTTAGATTTGACACAGAGACATCAATTGTCTTTAATTTCTCTATCTGGGCTTCAGCCAGACAGATGATCTACTGAGTATTACAGACTGAGTGACCATCTTTATTCTGCTCTTTTATGTGCCATGGTTTGGATAGAGTTCTCAGACTCTTTCCATAGATGAATTCTCAGAATGATCAACGTAGTCCACTTCAATGATTAACTTTTATATCTGTTTCAAACTTATTAACTGTTTATTATATCCATGTTTACTTAAACATAGTAAGTGCACATTTTCAGCTTTTGTAGAACTACAGATTGATCAGAATTTTTAAAAGACAATTTCTAAGTGTATGTTAGGTAAATGAATAAGAATATTTTCTAGTGCGGAGTTTTCCATCTCAGAATCCATTAGCTAAAACCTCGGATAATTTCATGTTGACTCCTTTAAGATGAGAGTTCAAAGGCTAAGCCTAAGACCATGACTATACTTTGGCCAAATCTTCAAAGAACAATCATCTACTCATTCCTTCAGTTAGGAGGTTAACTTTTTTCCTTTGTTTTTGTGGAAGGATTGATACACAAGTAGATTTGTTTAGATATAAATGTTCTGATTTTTCATGTGTTTTAAAATTTCTTTGGTTTACTGTATTTTGGGGGCAGTTCCTGCTACAGTTCTTGAACCTGTCACTCTTAGACCTGAGACCCCAGGAACAACATTAGGTAATAATATATTATCTTTTCAACAAGGTTTACTCCGATTTTGTCAAACCCAGAGTTTCACCTTGCTTTATGTGACCATATGTCATTCTTTTTGGACATTCATTTACATTCTTAAAATTATGAAAACTCTTAAAACTGTCTGCCATTTTTAAGAGAACTAGTCATACATGAACGTACTTCAGGACATTTATTTGCCATGTAACCTATTTGAAAATTTTCACATTATTTTAAGTTTTATTTAAGTAGTATTGGTGGTTAAAAAAACAAACTGGTTTTCAGACACTGTGGGTTTCTGCCACTTATCTAGGCAGATAAAGCCAAATAATAGCTATCATGGGGCCAAGAGGATCCATTTATCCCACATCTATGTTTCTACCTTTTTTTTTCTATTTGTGTGATATTGTTTTGTTTTGTTTCTACTTAGGTAATGATGTGTTCTTGTTTTAGTAGATACATAGAAAGTGTGGGAAGATGGAAAAATTGAATTATAAATCTCAGATTTAATATGACCATCCTTCATAATACATTAAAATTTAACAGTGGTTCTTAACCTGTCTGTTGACCAATCAACCTGCTCTATGACACTTTGATTGTACTTACTAATCTTTATTTCTTGAATTAAAAAGTGATTTTTTTTTCTTCAAAGAATCTTCTATGGTAAAAGAAATTATATATGAAGTATACATGACAAAAATCTCAAACTAGAAAGGCACATGTCTAATAAGTTGTAGAAAATCTAGAATCAATATTTTCACTTCATTGCTTCCAGAACAGAGGTAATGTAGTTGTGTAGTAACCCTAGAATTTCTTCCTTCAGCCTCCAAAACATCACAAAAGACACGTCGTCCACGTCCCAGACCAAAAACCACACCAAGTCTTGAAGCATCTGAGTCCAAACCAGGTAAAAAAGTATTCCTGGTTTGGAGTTTCAGCAGCCTAACCCAGCAGGGTCTCAAGAGTAATTCCAATGTTTGGAAGTAACAAATAGGCTCCATAAAAGTAAAGGTATAACTTGTGTTAAACAGCAGTTCCCACTGGAGAGATGGCAAGAGGAACACAGTAGGGGGAAATCTGTGGGGAAACTGAATGCCTCATGCTTCCTGAGTGAAATCTTCTCTGTCACTGTGCATTTTATTAATTTCCATCTATGTCTTGAAAATTAAACTTCTCTAGAAAAATTAGACGTATTCAGTTCAAATTAACAATGGTATCTTCAGTATCCCCGGGTCATATTAGCAGTTTTGTGGGTATAAATTTGGTGTGGGAGACATGTTTTTGTCCTCAAACCTGCAAGAAAGCTGAGAACAAAAGCCTTCGTAAATAAGACAGAAGATGGCATTAGCATGTATGCAAAGACAAGATCAAGATTGATTTCTGGATGCTATCAACAAAATGTGCTAGGAACATAAATATGTAGATCTGGAAAAGATAGATAAAGTGGAGCCTTGAAACCACCACAGTACAGGATAAGTAGAAAAGTAGGAATAAAATCAGAAAGAGTAGATATGAGTGAGACCAACCAAAGGAGACAGTCTAACCGTAGTACTAATATAAAAGATGTCTGACTAGACAGTGATAGGCAAATCATTCTGAATCATGATTTGTCCATGGATTCTCATGGTGGAGATTCTTAGGCATCTGATGGAGAAGTTCAGATGTGATCAAGTGGACATGAGTAAGCTCTTTGTTGCACATGAAGGCATGTTCCTTCTTTGCACAGAATGAAGGGATAACCTGCTGAGTTCATCACGCTGCAGCCTCACTTTCTTTCCAGTTGTTAGTAATATCCACACATCCCACTTTGACTTATTAGATGGAATCAGACCATCAAAGGAGGAATAAGGAAATAGTTACCTCACTGAGGTATGGCCAAATTTTAGGAAATCAGTGGTCTACTTTTTTAGTTGAAAAGTTTTTAGAAGTTGCTACATAGTTCTAGAAAGTATATGAGTAAGATTCATTTTGAAGTAAATCTTTTGAGGGTTTTTAAAATTTTAAGCAATCATTTTGTTTCTTTTTAATGCTTTTGGTCAGTTCCTACTGCAGACCTTGAACCTGTTGTGTTCAGAACTGAAACATGGGTAACAACACAAGGTAATAACACATGCTCCTCAGTACCTTCCCTTCTGATTGTCAGACTCATTCCATCAACATCATAACTCCAGGTTCTTTTACTTCATAAGGGCTACGTCATCCTCTGTTGTCACTCCATGAAATTCTTCATCCTAAAATTCTAAGGACTCTGACTCTTAAGACAAGTTATTCCTTGTTTTTAAGAGAGCCATGCATAAACTTAACTCAGGTCATCTGTGGTACAAATAACCATCTGAAATTGTTCTCTCACCTCATGTGCTTTTTAACCATGTTTTGTTAAAGCTGGGTTTAAAAAGCAGTTCTTTTGATGCTAATGACTGTTATGGTATCAGGAAGTTTCTTTTTGCATCTGAAGTTCTACTTTTTTTTTTAACTCTCTAATATCTGTCCTTTGATAAACATTTGGTTAATTATATGACCTTATCTTAGTAAACTGTCACAGAGTTTGTATCTGACTATGGCTGCTCCATAATATTTCTTCAGCGGGACTTACCCCTTTTGTTCAATAGAAGAGAAATATGAACACTATTTCATTTCTTGAATTAATAACTTAATTCTGTATGACTCATTCTCAATGAGCTTGCATTTATAAAAGAATATATACTATTAAGGGCAAAAGTTTCAAATTAAAAGGTTGATAAGGCAAATTTACTGATGTAAGTTTAGAAAACCTGGAGTCATTTGTCATGCTACCCTTAGCTTCTAAACTATGCAACTCTGTAGTAACCAAAGGTTTTCTTTCTTCAGCTCCTAAAACATCAAAACGGACCCGTCGTCCACGTCCCAAACATAAAACTACACCGACTTCTGAAGCACCTCAAACAAAACTGGGTAATTGTGGGTTTCTGGTTAAAGTAGTGAGTCTTAGCAGCTATTCGGAGTCTGGGTTTGATGCCAATGGTAGAAGTGATAGCCCATGTGAGCCCAGTATTGGTGAGGGCACAAGATGATCTACGCTGATCCCACCATTGACTTAGTGAAGGAAACATTGTTTGGGGGGACATCTGTGGCAACTGGATTCCTTGTGCTTTGTGCATAAAGATCTTCTATTTTAATATGTATTTATTTACTCTTATTTCATTCCATACTTCTCTAGAAGACAAAATGTCTTAAATAGAATCAATCATTTTTATTTCAAGAAATATTAAATCCCTTTCATTTCCCCCCAAGAGCTACATCAACAGCTGTGAGGATATCACAGATGTAGGTGGCTTTTTTTACTTCTCAGTCTGTAGTATAGTCAAAGCCAAAACCTGCCCCAATAAGAAGCATTCAAAGATTGAACCGTGGCAACGTGTCTGTGCCAATCAAGATTATTTATTTGCAGGTGTTATAAACATCAATGAGCTTAGGGAGAAAGAAGTTTGTGAAGGACAGGAATGAGGGGTTAGGAAGAAGGTGGGGAATCTTAGAATTGAGCAGAGGCAAAAAGAAAGCAGGTATTGAGGCCAACCAGGGAGCACAGGCCTCCTGGAACAAGGGAAGTACTGCTTCTAAGTGGTAATGATAGTGGTGAGTTTGGAAGGGTCCATAAGAACAGTTGAAGAAAGTTCTTGAAGGTATGACTCAGAAGTTTGGATCTGAACCTAGAAGCAGTAGTGGTCTTTCCTGCAACCTCTTCCACATTTTGTGTGTAGAGCTGTTTTTGTGTGTAGAGCAGAGAGCTGCTCTCCCGGGCACCACACACAGAGTGGTTGTTGCTTATCCTAATTAGTTCAATGCCTTTGTATCCTGTGAGGTCTCGGCCTATTTCTACTTACAAGTTCTCAGCAAAATGAACATGGTTCACTTTGCTTTGTTCTTTTCTGTGTGCCTCCTTTCAAACGAGAATATTGTGTTGACTTTGAGATGCTTACCAGATTATGTAGGCTATCACTGACTATTTCCTAAAAGAATGTTTACCTGGTTATAGGGTGACCAAATCTTTAAGTATTTAATTTCAGAAAAAAATTTAATTGCTATACATTTATTGAAGCAATGTTATACTGGTTAGATTTAATTTGCTGACCACAAGTATTTATTTCATTGCTTTTCATTAGTTCCTACTACAGATCTTGAACCTGGCCCTCTTAGAACTAAAGCTCCAGAAATCGTGGGTAATGACAATGTGTGTCCTTCAAATAGTGCTTTTCCTGCTCATTGTCATACCATTGTAGCCACAGTTCCTACCACATCTTAAAACCATTTTAAAAACTTCTCTTGTCTTCCATTGCAGTCTTCATCTTGAAATTATGCTAAGCTCTACCTCAAGTCATCTGTTAAAAAGAAAACCGTGACTATGCTAATTTCAGGACATCAAATTGCCATGTAACTTGTTCATTGTTTTCTCATGTGATCATGTGTATGTGCCGAAACAGCATTGACTACTTGAAGCTTTGTCTCAAACATGAACTTCCATCTAACCCTTATTTGCAATGCTTATCCTTCATCGATTGCAGAAATACCATGTTCTTTCATCATATTACTTTTTATTGTATTAGGATCTGTGTGATTATATTGATGGACCTATTGTTTCAAAACAAATGGTGTTTTAGTTAATGGTCAAAATTTTAAATCTACCTAAGTCTTGAAAGTTTAAATGATAGGCTTTCATGATAGAGTAGGATGATTCTTTCTTCTTTGCTAAGAGGGTTTAAGTGTTTCTTAACTTTTCTTGAGTCAAGGACTACTTTGAAACATTGATGAGCACACTGCTTTATGTATTGATCCTCATGCTTTCAAATAACTAAGCTCATTATACCCATGATTATTTAAATAATAGGCATTTGTCTCAACTCACGCAGAAGTGCAAGCAGATTGATAAATGCTTTTTCCAGTAGAGTTAGAAAAGTATAAATATATACAAATGTGTAAAAAAGTTTGTCTAGCAGAATTTTGCATGTTAGCAATAATCAGATAAACATCTAGTAGAACTTCTTATTGATCACAGTGATATTTCACAAAGTACAATGCTGTGTCTGTCTTAGGAGATGAATGGGTACCTTGCCACAGTGTGGTCAAATCTTCAGAGTAAATATTTCTTTTCTGTCAGTCCTGAAGCTTAAAAATTGACTTTTGCAGTTAGTCTTCAAGTGAATTTTTAATATCTCTTTGGTTTATTTTATTGTTTTGACCAGTTCTTCCTACAGTCCTTGAACCCGTCACTCTTAGAACGGAGGCTCCAGAAACAACATTAGGTAATGATATTCTGTGTTCCTCAACAATTTTTTCCTGCACATCATCAACCCATTCTATCATGGTAATCACTCTGTCACCAGCTTTATAAAACTTGTCATCTTCTGCTGTCCTTCAACTGTATTTTTTTTCCCCTTAAGGACATTGAAAACTCTTAAAAGAAGTTATCTATTGTTTTTAAAAGCTATGCATGAACTTGGGAATATCTGTCAACCATGTAATCTTGAACTTGTATCATGTACTTTTGTCTAAACAGGGCTCAAATTTAAAGCTGAGTTTCAAAGTCAGTAATGTCTGTGTCTTCTCTTGACCAACCAAATCATAACAATTCTGATGATATCATCGATTCTTTGGAAAAGTTCTATTTCTTGGTGTGAACCTACAAGCTACCTAGAGCATGGCTAGAGTCCTTACTTGTTTCGTTTTTTGTTTTTATAATATTTATTTTGTTATATTAGTCACCATACAGTACATCCCCAGTTTTTGATGCAATGTTCCATGATTCATTATTTGCATATAACAATCAGTGCACCATGCAATATGTGCCCTCCTTAATACCCATCACCGGCCTATCCCAATCCCCCACCCCCCTCCCCTCAGTTTGTTTCCCAGAGTCCACAGTCTGTCATGGTTCATTCCCCCTTCTTTTTACCCCCCCTTCATTCTTCCCTTCCTTCTCCTACCGATCTTCCTATTTCTTACGTTCCATAAATGAGTGAAACCATATGATAATTGTCTTTCTCTGCCTGTTTTTGAAGCTAGAGATTTATGAGATTGCTCACTCCTTGACTTCTTTTATGTGTGAGTTCTCTCTCTCAAGAATCTTCAGTGATTAAAAAAATAGTTAACAAAATAGAAAAAATTTCAATCTTGAAATACATATGCCTTGAACTTCAAGGCAATATGATGTATTTTAGAAAATCTAGAGCCTTATTTCCAAAACCGCCTTCACTGGAGTAATCCGAAGTTTCACATTTTAGCTCCTAAAACAGCACAACGAACCCGTCGTCCACGTCCCAGACCTAAAACCACATCAAGCCCTGAGGCACCTCAGACCAAAGAGGGTAAATATGTTATTCTATGGTTTGATGGGTGAACCCTAGCAGTCTGTCCCCATGGGTCTCAAGGAAATGCCTCTGATGGGAAGTAAGAGTCTTCATCTTCCCTAAAAGTCAAAGCATGAGGTATGGTTAGCAACTAATTCTTGAGGGAAATTTTTGGTCTGTTTAAAAATGTGTTTATAGCAAGATTGGCATAGTCACTCATAGTTATTTATTGCTATATCTGCATTTAAACACATCTATTTATTATGGTCATGATTACATAAGCATAGATATTTTTTTCAGCTTTCAAAAACTACAAGTTACTTTCATATGTATTTTCCTATATATTGCCTAAACAGAATTTCCAAAACAAGCTTTCATCTTGGCTAGACTTAGAAAATCAAACCCCTAGAAAAACCTCATGTTGACCACACTAACTGACATAGCAGAATTTAAAGGTTGTGACTACCTTCTACAATGAATGGTTCCTAGCTAGTGTGACCAAATCCTCAAAAAGAAACTGCTTCCTGTCAATTCAAAACTTTAAAAAAATTGTTTTTCATTTGAAACTAATGTTCTGAAAGAAAAATTAAGGTTTTCTACGTGTGTTTAAACTTTCTCATGTTCATGTTGTTGCTTTTGGTTAGTTCCTGCTACGAGCTTTGAACCTGTTATTCATAGTTCTGAGGCTCCAGAAACAACATTAGGTAATGATTTTTGTGACCTCATTATATGCTTTTTTATTCATTTAAAACCTACCCCATCACTGTCATGGCCAGAGTTGCTCCTGCTTCCTTAGACTGCTGATGTTCTGTTTCATACCATCTTATGGGTAGTCAAGATTCTTAATTCAAGTGCTACCTATTGTTTTTAACAAATGTCCCTGAACTCAGGTGAGGAAAGCTATGTGCCATGAAACCCCCTTTAAAATTTCATTATCTGGTCCAAGGAACTGTCTGAAGCCCAAATTACAACCCATCTCTTTGGTATTTAGAGCTATAAAATGATGATAATTAAGTACCATGAAATTTTTCCTAGCAACTTACTTTCTATAGGATTTTTGAGACACTCTCATTCTCTTCCTATTTTAAAAGATGATTTCTCCCTGTTAAATTTTCCAAAAAAATTGCTTCATTAGAAGTGCCAGTCCTAGTAAATTTAAGTTATGGCTTTCCTCACCATGGATGAATTTGGTTATTCTTTATCTTCTAGTTTAGTATTGGTTCTTAATCTTCACTAAGTAGGAATCTCTGAGTATCTAATTATATTAATATTTATTCCTATTCCTTTAATTAATTGTTATTTGGTTTTCAAAACACCCTCAGTAATGTTAAAAGCAAATTAGATTAGTAAAGTGAAAATTTTCATGCTTAAGTAATAATCTCAAGAAAATCTAATGTTTTAGAAAACATAAGTCTGTGTACAGTGCTTTTGAGGTTTCTAGACCTATAAACACAATAGCAACTGAAGATTTTCTTCCTTTAGTTTCTAAAACATGGGGGGAAAGATCCATTCTCCTCCCAAACTTTAAACTTCCCAAAGTTTTACAGCTGAAACCAAGAAAATCAATGATTTCCAGTTTGAGTCTTTCTAGCTTATTGCAGGTGAATCTCAGGAGTGACAATGATGTGGCTTGTTAACTTTCACTTCCCACCTCTATGCTATCTAAGAGAGAGCAGACACAAATAGTGGTTAGCATCTTCACAATTGAATGTTGACCAGAAGGTTCATGGTTGGGGGAGATCTAGGGTAGCCAAAATCATCATGTACCCTGCATAAGGATTGTCTCCAACAACAGATGCATCTTATTCAATTCTCTTACCATTCCATTCCACTTATCTTTTTAAAAATTAGCAATACTTCTTTGGCTTAGTAAACAAAAATTTCCTTGCCTTCTGTGTTCCCAGCACCATATTAACATTTGAGTAGAGTCGGGTGAGGTGAGGACCAGAGGTAGAGATCAAAAGTAAGAACATGTTTTACTTCTTGAAAAGAGTACGAAATAATTGCAAGGAAACCCTGTTTTCAGGGGGGTTTTGTTGTTGTTTTAGATATAAGGCAATTTGCTTATACAAAAGCAGCTTGTTTAATTGAATGGTAAAAATATGGAGAGAAAATACTTAAACAAATCAAAGATCTATGTGGACTCATAGATAACAGTTGGGCTTTGAAAGAACTTCAGTTTTTGCATTAGTAGTGGAAGGGTAGGAATAGCAAACATAAAATGAAAACTCAATACCTGTTGAGGTTACTGAAGTGGGAGGTCAAACTAGAACACAGAACAAAGCACTCCTAGATGGTACTAAACATTTTGGTAATGATAATATCATAAAGTCAGCCTTAAGAAGTTCTTTAAAAGCCCTTGTGGGAATTCAGATTCAGGTACAATAGTCAGTGAGAACCTGTTTTTTTGTTGTTTTTTTGTTTGTTTGTTTTTGTTTTTTCCAAATCTTTTCTGTAAGGATGTCAGATGGTAAATATTTTATACTTTGTAGGCCATTCAGTCTCTGTCACAACTACTTGATTCGAATGTAGTATCTCAGTGGAAGGAAACCAAAACCTATATGTAAATAAATGATATGTAAATATGCCTTGAATCATCTTAGTTTGTGGGTGTGGTTGTGTTCCAATAAAGCATTAATTAGATTTTATACCATTTCACATGTCATAAAATATTACTCTTAATTTTTTTTCCATCATTGAAAAATACAAAAGCCATTCTTAGCTCACAGGTCAGGCAAAGGGCTGGATTGGGAGGACCATAGTTTGCCAATCGCTGCTTTAAATAATGTATACTCTGCATGGCTCTCCATAATCCTGTGATTTTGAAGATCTATGCATTTCAGTTCATTGCTACCTTTATCTAAAATCTGTGAAATATCCATAATTACTTTGACAACTTAGATACTCTTCTTTCAGCTCCCATTGAACTGCCAACTCTTATTTTGAAACCAGTGACATCACCAAGCCTAGAAATGACACAGAGTCAACCTGGTAACTGGACTCTCTTATCTGTCTGGGTACACTGTGAGCTTCAGGGGACATGTTCCAAGTGTTGATTTCCAAATATAAAAAAACGAATAATACACATTTAATAACTTAATATATTGTACATGCTCTTTCCATGGTTGCATATTGGTGTTTAGTAATTTATTCATAGTAATTGCTATTCAACTGATAAGCATCTTCATTTCATTGTGTTAATTCTGTATCACATAGAGAATAACCAAGTATGTGATTAAGTAGTTAATAAAACCACTTAGAAGAACTGATTTTATTCTTCCTATTTTTCACTAAAGATTACAAACTTTCTTTTTAGTAATAAGTTAAATTTGTGCTCTGCTATGTAAAAAGAATGCTAGTTCAGTTGCGACCATCAAGGAAAGAGAAAGTGCGCACTTCAGTAAAGATAACAAAATCACCCTATACAATATTGCCCTTCAAAATTGAAAACAAATATTTTAAGTTAGCAATGTGGTTGCTACCCTGGACATATATTTTGAAACATAAGATCTAACTTTTTTTTCTAGCATAGGATTATAATTTCTTTTCATCTCCTTTGTGCATCTTGTAATTAGTTAAATGGCATTTTGGTGCTCATGATGGTACAAGGTATGACTGTTAATAGTTACCTACAACACTTAGAAAACTGTGACTTCAATTCAGTTATTGGGGCTTCCCTTGGTGTTGTTAATAACGTTGTTATTATCATAACATTGAGCATCTATAGGTGCAAGACACTTTTCTAAATACTTAGTTTGTATGCATTCATTCAATGCTGGCAACAGCCCACCCTTGATCAATTGTATCATTTTGTGTCCTTTGCTAGTTTCTGAAGTCCTGGAATCCATTACATTAAACACTGAGTCATCAAAGGAAGCTTTAGGTAAAATTGTTTTCCAATGAGAAGTCAGATATATGTGCTTTTCCATCTCATTGCAGAAGTTGTCTTTGGATGTCCTCACACTTTGTGACATTTCATAGCTCCTCACATCTTGTCTGTGCTCATCCAGTGAGTCTTAAGAGTCAAATGTTTCACACAGCACATTGTGCTGATGCCTGCTGTAATGCTATGCAAGTTTCACAATTTCCTTAGCTCCCTTTCCCTCTGAATTTAAGATTTAGTTTTTTAATATTCTGATCATTCTTTAAATATGGATTTGCACATCTTATTTTTCATGTTTATATTGTTTTTAGGATTCATCCCTATGCTTTTCAAGGACTCACTCTTTGTCTTTTTCTTACTAGAATCCTTAACCAAAATCTGTAAGGAAGTGACATTACCTGCTTTGCTCCAGGTAGAAATTGCTGAAGACACTGCCAGTTGTGGTGTGTGTGCACGTGCCCACACTGAACACTGCCTTGATTTTCTGCCTTCATCTCTGCCCTCTTAAACTGTAGCCATCTTCCTAATCTACCTAAATGTTATGTATTCTCATGAATGCATCCACTTAAGATAACTAACCTCTGTTTTCAAATTAAATAACATGTTCTATGACCATGTGTTACGCGCTACCCACCACTAACCAGCCATTCCCTGTTTATTCCATAGCACCAACTGTAACAGATTATCTGTATCCTTCTGCCAAAGCACCACCCAGTCCAGAGGAACCAAAGACTGAAGGTGGTAAAGGTTTTCATGCTTTGATTCATTTATTCAACAAATTTTTAATTAGCATCTGTCATGTCCATGGAACATGAAAGTTCAAGCTGTGGTACTTGTTCTATAACTGAATTCATTTGAAGAGGAGTAGCTTCCAAAATCCTTGGAGTCTTCCAACTACAGTGATAATTGATCTCTGAATACAGAAATTCTGGTTTCTCTATGGTGTCAAAATATTGAGACATAATAGCATTTGACTGCCAGTTAATGACAATTAAAACATTAATATTAGTTGGAGAATTAGTATGACAGAATAGGATTTCCCCCTCGGTTCTCTCTCTTTTCTGCTCTAAATCCATTGTCCTATCTGTAAAAATATGATGCATATTCCTAAGAGAATGAGGTGTGTTGATATTCAAGAAGGAAATAACTTGACTATAGCTTAGCATCTTAAAGTTTTCTAAAATTGTTCTCCTTTGTTTTGATACAGTTGTGGAATCTATTACAAATGTGTCTGAACCACCTGAGACCACGCTAGGTAATGACACACCACAGCAGCTTTTGTCCTCATTGCCACCATCACCTGAGAACCTCAGGTTCTCTTTCATTGTGAATTCATGTTGCAACATCATTCTTCATCACAGCAGTTAATTTTCTATCTAGGTGCTTCTATTCATAACCATTGTCCAAAAAGTCTCTTCTGTTTTGTATCTAGATATTGGTCTCTTTCTCTACTTAAGTCAGTGAAACTGTCAAACCTAAGGCATCTTTTTCCTAACATTGAACATTCTCCCAGCTTGCATTGTGTTGAATATTTCAGTTTTCCTTTTGTATGGTGATCCATTTTATACTTTCTGCCCTAGCCACATACTTTCCATTAACACTCGTTCCATCACATTCATTTACATGTTTGATTTTTTTTTGCTCTAATTTTAATTGAAATCCAATGCTTCTTCACTGGCTCATGCTTTAACATTTTTTATTACTTTGGTTTTCCCTTTAAGTTTACTACTAAATATATCTTTCTAGGATTGTTGAGGAAGTATTAGTTTGAAGTAAGAATTTAAAAAGTAAGGATATCGCTTAATTTGAAAGTATTTTGGAATCTGGCATCTCAGCATTTTTTAAACTAAATGCATTATGAAGAAGTAGGAATACTATTTTGCTACAGAGTTGCAATTTTCTTTTCTTTTCTTTTTTTTTTGTTATCATCCTTTCTGTCATCTATCTATACTCAAAGTTTGTGAAGCACTATCGTAACCCCAGGTACTTTCCTTCAATTACCATAGAGACATCTCCTCTGCCTTCCCAAACTATAGTCCTACCCAGCCCAGATGAGCCTTCGACCGAGCCGGGTAAATATTATTTTGTATTTCATGTAGAAGGTGAGTGTTTGCAGAATTTGTAAGAATGGAAAGACCATATGGGCACCATAGACATCAGAACGCCTAAGTTAGCCACTCTGCTCACATTCTTTGTTGGGCGATCCTACTTTTCTGATGTCCATTTCTCCTATCCATAAGCCGTAGCCATTCACATGACAGTGTTGTGAATATTCTTCGGAATATGACTGACAAACTGTTCTCAGCTACTCTTCAAGTGTTTCAAACGGGACATAGTAATGTTTCTGGGGAAGAACATTTATATTCCATTTTTAAATATAAATGCATATCCTAATTTTAAATACTTTATCATCTTGACTAGAACTTTTACAAATTCTATGGTCATGTACAAAATATTTTAAGGTAACTAATTTGTGTTTGAGATTAACAGAAACCTCCAGAAACAGATTTCACTATGCAAAACACATAAAGGAGTATAACTGGCCAATCAGCTTATCATTACTCAGGTCCTTTACTTCTTTCTACTCCTCTTCCCGCAGCAGTTTGTCCATTTCACTGCATGTAAATAAGAGAAACTGACTCAAACCAGCTAGTTGGCAAGTCGTAAAGGCTCACTTGATGGTGCAATTTGAAATATAGGAAGACAAATCACCAACATGAATAACTAAATGTGCTGCTTCTTACAAGGAAAAATCCTCTCAATATTTATAGGCTTTCTTGGACTGATAGTTTATCGAAAATAAGCCCAAACTTGTGTTTTGATTATCATTAAACTATTTCACATGGGTCTATTTCCAAAGAAGATATGAATATTAATTTTATACGTTGTCCTCTAAAATATCTTATTAAGTTTTACCTATTAAACTCTACAGTTTAATTTTTACTGAAATTTCACACTAACTGCATTAACCGAATCTGTGCCAGTTATCTCTTACTTTTCCAAAGTTTCTTAAATATTAGCTGTATTACTGGATATCACTGAAATGTTTAATTGGGAGTACTCTTGGTGATACCTACCTCATACCCTGGGAGAAGTAAACAGCCTGCCAGGAACCTCAGCAAGCAAGGAAGTTGAGAGTGAGAAAAATCACAAGATTGAAAGAAACTCTACAATCAGAATTTCAGGATTGGAAGGGCCCATAAGAGTCCTGTTACTTTTGATGCAACACATGAGGCTATAGATTGAGTGATTAGCAAAGGGAGCTCTAAATCGTCCAGCTCCTAAACCAGTACAGTCTCCTGCATATCTTGGTGTTCATTTCTCTGCAGGCAATTCCACTAAAGATTCCACTGAAGCCACTGTATTCAGACTCTTTAGAAACGTCTAGTATCTCAAAACTCTAATTTTCAGCAAGCTTTCCTTAAGGTGCCAGAAACTTAGTGACCTTGAAAACCATTTTGTTTCTCCTAAGCTGTATATACCAAACACACTTGAGACTGTGCAAATGAGGTGTTTCCACAAGCTGCAACCTCACATTTAATTGTTCCTTTCCTCCAGCAGGATATACTTCGAATTTTCTTGGTAAAGATACAATTGATTTTTTACAGTGAATATCTTAGAACTACTTTAGGAGTTTCCCAAGAAAGGAATAACTTTCTGAAGAATGAGAAATTTCTTTCAATTTCTGTTCAGTTTTTCTTCCCCAGTATAACCAATGAAAGCTGTGTTTTGTTTCATAAGATTTTTCCATTAGCACTGCTATTAAAATGTATTTATTTTCTAGGTATATTCGGAATGTAACATGCTAACTTTGTTTTTAGAAGAAATTGTATTTATCTGCACTTAAAATATTATACTGGGATATTCTGGTAAAATGGTGTAAACTTGTAATAAGGATGAATTCTTGTTATTATGAAATTTATTTTCAACCTTTTTAAAAGGTATTTGAAGTAGATATTTCAGAAATTCCAACAGTTTCATTTGCCAGCTGAATATCTTGGACATCATTTAATGTACTTTCTGTTTTTGTTTTCCATTATAATAGAAATTTATATTCCTATATTTTGTGGTTCTGTGGGAGCTTTAATTGCATTAATTGCTGTGTATTTAGGCCTTCATCTTTGAGATCCTGGAAGCTTAGATACTGTGATTCTTGAAGCGCTCAAGAGCTCCAAACCCTCCAAACCTATATTCTTTCTTTTAGCTCCCAAGCAGACACCGCGTGCTCCTCCCAAACCAAAAACATCTCCACGTCCAAGAATTCCACAAACACAGCCAGGTAAATACATATTTTATATTCTGGCCTGAAGAGTTCGATATTAGTGGAATTATTCTATTAAATTATAGCAAGTTGGGTTTTTAACTCTGGTAAAGCGAGTCTTCCTTTGAAACCTAAAAAGTCTTTACATTTACTTTTGAACTTCAGTAAGAAGTATGTTATTGGAATAACTTACTCCAGAAAGCTTCCCTATGGTTACATTATTTGAAGAGGGAGCTGGAGAAGAATGGAATTTCTTAAGAGTAGACTCCCCACCCCCATTGCCTCTCTGAGCTTGGGCATACCTGTCCCTTCCAGTCCTTAAATGGGCCTCCTCCTAACAATCATCTACTTTTTTTTTTAACTTCAGTAGATTTTATTTAATAGTATGTCATGAAGATATGTTTTATATGTATGTATATTCTCTCCTATAACATAATGTTATATAATATTGCTTTGGTGGTTTTGCTGTAAAATTTTGGTAAGGACCCAAACAAGAGTCATTATAAACTATTTTGCATTCTTTTCAAGAGGCTTTTCTTATTTGAATGACTAAACCAAACCCTAACTTCTCAACCAAGATCTTGTCCAACTTCTCCAACTGCCTTGGAGGATCTCTGTTGGGGGCTACCATAAACTTGACATGCCTCAAAGAAACTTCATCATCTTTTCCTCCTTTCAATTTCTCATTTGCATCGCTGGCAGGTTCTTAGTATTTTACAACTAATTTTTACTCTTTTTCCTCATCCAGCTTCTGCAGCGTGTCCATCCACTACTTTTTTCAGAATGAAATCGTAATTGGGCATACCACCTTTCTTCCTATTTATGCTTAGATGGCAAGACTTGAATCTATATTTGGCATTTAAGGGCAAAGTGGAATAAAAAGTTTAGAATAAATCATCAAGAATATTTTGTCATTGAATAAAGACTTGATTTTTAGATTCCTGTGTTCATAGGTAATAGTCAACAACCCATTAATTTTATACCCAGAAATCTTACAACCACCAAAACTGTGTGTGCTTTTGGCTTATGTGGGGTCAAACATGAGAATCAGAATATACTCTGATGTCAAATTTGTAAAATTTGTAAAAATCAATGTCAAATTTATAAAAATTATCTAGAAGTGGAAAAAATTTTATTACAGTCACATAAGTTTCACAACATTTTGACATTGCACATTTAATTCTCACAAACACCCTTTGGGTTAGGACAGGTTTATTATTTCCACCTAAAAAATAAGAAACAAGTTAAAATGTGACCTCAGTGCTGGGATCTAGAAAGCCCGTGTTTGGACCTAGTGCTCCTGTCTGGACCTCAGCGTTCAGTTCAAGTCTCATCTCTGGTACTTAATTACTGTGTAACCTCAGGCAGACAGTCACTAACCCAAGCCATTAAAGTGAAGCTCATAATTCCTTCCTTCCATCGTTATGGTGAGAATCAAAGAGCATAATCCTTTTAAAACCACTTTGGAAATTGTAAAATGAGCTATAAATAAATTAGACCTCTTTTTCTGGTATCTGTTGCATTAACAACTCATTACTCCAAAGAAATAGTTGTGGGAAGACCATTTTAGTTTGTGAATATGCTCATTCATGGATTTATGTGGGGCCTAAGAATTGCAGGGGATCTAGAATGAGAGTCTACCCAATCCAGTCCCTCCTGCTTCCCTTTCTGCTGTTGCCTGAGCTACCTTGAAGCTTGTCCTATCCATGCTTCATTGCCTTCTACTCTGAATTCACTAAATTCATCTTCACAGAAAGACATGAGGCTAGGTTTGAGGAGTCAGGCAAACATCCAGAAAGGAAGAATACTTCTCCATTAATTTAATTGTTCTCTCTTCTGAAAAGAAGATTTCAAAAAAATTATCCATCCTACCCTTACGCTTAGTCATATTTTGTGGTTTCTCAGACATCATTTTTCTAAAAGTATCTGGAATTCTAACTGATAAATGCTTAGAGCTTAAGGTTTATTTTTCTATCTAATTCCCATTTCAATACTTTTTTTTCCTAATTCATGGTCAGACTTACACTTTATCATATCTTCCATGTTTAGCAGGACTGGGAGATGCTGGAACAAAATGACTCACCATCTGAGTTCTCTCTTTCAGCTCGCAAGGTGTCCCAGCATGTTACTTCAAAGCCAAAAGCATCACCAACTCCAGAAGTATCATATACTCTGCCTGGTAAATGATTCATTTCATGTTTAAGCCAAATGCATTCTCCTACCACACTCTGCTGCAATGACACCTGAGAGCTGATAGATGTGAGGGCAATATTTCACTCATGTTCTGACACCATGTTGAATCATCCATGGTCTGATTATCTCGGAGGTTTTGTAGGTTATCTAGTTGCTCATATAGTAAGCTATTGATTCAATCAAAAGGTAGCGAATTATGCCAAGGGTAGACCTTTCCTTTAGAACTAAAAATCTCGTATTTTCTGACTTATAAAAAAAATAAACCTACCAATGCTAACTGTACTATATTCAAATGGTTCACCAAGAAAGATAAAATCAAAAATCTGAGGGTTATTTTCCCACAAAAAAAAGATGAAATGTTTTACAAATAGAGAAAATGATGTTTATCCATTATCCTGGTTCAGTAATTTTATACTACCCAGCATTGAGGGTGTTTCTCTGTCAAATCCTATTTTACAGAGCAGTTCATGGAACAACAGCTTAGGTTTAGAAATAAGAAATTTTACATACACAAAGGATTTCTTTAGCTACAAATCTGTCTCTTGCCTATCATCTGATGGGAGCAGTTGGTGTGGGAACCGCAAGGACCCAGACATTTCCTGAGTCTTGCCACCAATGCTCTAGGTGCTCAAGTGACCTTAGGAAACCACTGTAAGAAGAACAGTTCTCTAATAAAACGAACAAAGCTAATTTTTAACTAGAGTATCTGGAAAATGCTATAATTTTTTCTTTCTTTTAAATGCTCCAATTATTATAGATTTCTAGATGCTCCTAGAAGCCTATGGAACATTCCCAGAACCAAAGGATTTCTAAGCTATAGCGTGAAATGATGACATTTTGGAAGCAAGCCTGAATTCACTTGCTATAAATGTTTTCCAGATTTGTAAGTGAGGGGTATTACTGCTGCTGTGGGATAATCTGGTTGTTGCAGGTGGCAGTAGGCCAGAGAGGCTCCTTAGCTCTTAAGTCTAGAATGTCAATTTGCACCACTAAACACAACAGCCAGTATTATAAACACCAACAAGAAAAGAAGTTGATCTTCGCACTTGCAAAAGTGGGAATTTCTCATTTTCAGTTTCAGGAAAAAAATGTCACAGAAATTGAGTCATTAATGATAACAACAGTAGGTTTGAGTGATTTTGTGTGCTTTTCTTTTTTGTTAGAGAAAGTAATACCGTTGGTCCTAATGTGACTTAATCTCCTTAAACCACGTCTAATGCTAAAACTATAACTAATAGTTAAATATTTTTCCTTTTTAAAATATCTAATATTTGCCTTAATTCCACCTTATTTTTTGACAGGAACTCGAACCTTAAGTTTGAGCACTGAAACAACAGCACAAACTACCCCCTGGAGCCTTCATGGGGCTTATTCCTTTGGCTCTCCAGTTGCACACGTTCAGTTAGAATTCCGTCTCTAAACCTGGTGCTGATCCCACCATTTATTCATCAGGCGCTCCCCTGTTGCTCCAGGGATCTGGTGCCTACGGGAATAATCTTCAGTTTTCTCACCAGTGTTCGAGCAGAGTAGGTTCTCTTGTGTTCAGTTTCCGGGTCATATCTAGGCACAGGTTTGCATCCTAATGAACCTAAGACCTGGTTTACCAGATCCTATAGGTTGTATCTCAGAAAGCAGAGGGGGATTTACACATATGTTTAAAATGCTCTGGTATCCTAGAGAAATAGACGCTCTGCAAAAGTCTAAAAATGTGTTGAAATCAAGACAGAGTTATGTTTTATCACAAGGTTTATCTCAAAATTTATTCTGAGAGATAACAAAAGTAACGAACTTGAATTTTTTGATCTATATCAAGTCAGTCAGTCTGAGACTGACCACACAGCTCTTCTGTTCCATAGATTCCTAGATATAGCACATATCTAATCCACTTAGGCTTTAAAAAAATATCTTCCAGCCACTCAGTTAAATTCTTTCTACCCTTTAATGAGGAATCTAGACAAATTGAGCCCTCATGCCATGTCCAGAACCAACACAGAACTGGCTTTTCTTCAGATCTGCCTCAGAGGAATGATTTCAGATTCAGAGCAAAGTACTTGCCCTGATACCTGGTTCAACAGAGCTGTGCTTTCTTTGTAGATGTATTTCTAAACAAAGATCCATCTTGGCTTTGTGGTGACTCTTCTAGCCTATAGGTATCTGGATAGACCTCAGTCATTGGAAGTGAACCAGAAAGAAAATCTAATTTTGGCAAGTTATGCAATCCTCGCAAATGTTCTGTGTGACTACTGTCCTTGGTAAATTCCAATTGGCAGGCACACGTAAGCATTTTTGCAGTTAGAAAATGAGGGAAGAACGCTGAAATGCCTTTGGAAATAGTATCACTAGGATGTAGGCAATGACTGTCGCTATGGAGAGGAGGATGACACTGTTGCTTCTAGCTTAGGCAAGTGGTAGATGATAATGCCACTAACTAAGGCAGGGAACACAGAGGGGAGCATAAGCACTTGTGTTTGTGCATGCTGGCTTTGGAGCGCCAGTAGGACTTCCAAGTGGGAATGTCTAACAGGTGGTCAAAATGTATTTCAGGATTTCTAAACCGAAAATATGGGATGTAGATTTGGGAGTCCCCTGTCTACATCTAGCAGGTTATTAAATCTTGTGTGTGAATGGCAACATCCAAAAGAAAGTATAGACTGAGAAAAATGAAAGGCTAGAGATCAAAGACTTAGGGGACACAGTTACATTTAGGAAATGGATAGGTGACGAGGAGCCAGCAGAAGTTGCTCCCAGAAATGTGGGAGATTACCAGGAAGGAGGGCCTCTGGAGGTAAGGCAGGGAAGTGTGGTCAACAATGACAGGTAGAGAGGGATCAGAGGAGCTGCTGAACTTGACAGTGAAGATCCAGAGACCCATATCCAAAACACGTGGGCCCATGCTTCAAAATCCAGCAGTTTTACAAATTTTAGAAAGGTAAAACAGAACATATACCAAATATATTAATATGTCTGCAGTAAGAAGTATAAATAGTTGTACCACACCAGATGAATAATATCTGTAATTAGCCTTAGGTCAGGTCCAGTCAGGTTTTGTTGCCTAATTAGTGAAGAAAAAACCAAGTATTCTGAGTATTTGGACTTGAGAGCTATGGGTAAAGCATTGCAGACCTACCGTTGCAGGAGGTCAGTGAAGAGGAAGCCAGACCACAGTGGATAAAGATACAATTGAGAGGGGTGCCTGGGTGGCACAGCGGTTAAGCGTCTGCCTTCAGCTCAGGGCATGATCCCGGCGTTATGGGATCAAGCCCCACATCAGGCTCCTTTGCTATGAGCCTGCTTCTTCCTCTCCCACTCCCCCTGCTTGTGTTCCCTCTCTCGCTGGCTGTCTCTATCTCTGTCGAATAAATAAATAAAATCTTTAAAAAAAAAAAGATACAATTGAGAGACCAGAAGCAAAGACAGATAAAGTTTTTTGATTATAGGAATGAGAGCAAGGGAAGGATGGTTTGAAAGCGAAGCCATATTGAGGAAATGATTATTATTTTTAGGATGTTGGAGCATTTGAACTGTATTATAGGTGAAGAGGGAGGAAATCATGGATAAATGGAAATATGGACTAATGGAGAAACATAAGATAATAGAAATAATGAAAGTAAAAGGCTATAGAAGAGAGAGTGGCCGAATGGCACAGGTAAAGCTTGGAAAGTGGCCTACAAACAGGTGGGAGACATGCTTCCTCCTAGACTGGACCTAAAGGTACAAGGTTAGAATAAAGGAAAAGAGAATTCAGAGATGGAAATGGTGTATAGTCCATGTGTATTATTTTTCCAAGAAAATCAGTCTCTTTGTATCTTATTGAGGGAGTAAACCTCATTGAAAACTTCATATTCCACCATCTTTATCAGAAAATAACAGATTGAGTTTTCTCATATACTCTAGCAAAACATTCATGTTCATTCATTTACATTTGTCCATTTTAGACATTTCCACTCATAATTGTCTTGGTTGAATTTTTCTTTGGATTGGTGCACTTTATTCAAAAAGACAGTAATATAATTGGTTAATATAAATCACAAGTTGGCTAATATTATAATACTGGTATTATATATTAACTACATATATTTATTATAAAAATATTCTTATAAGGAAATCAAAACTGCCTTCTCATATAAATTGTCATTATTAATACACGAAGTTTCTCCCCACATGGAAGATTTAGATTTTAGGAATCATGCTTTTGTTCAGTTTAATATGTGGAGGAATGCCACACAGGGAAAAAGAAAAAAAAAGTTTCATTTCTTGGAGCTGCCGTTGAGCAAGTAAGAGAATGATTCATATCCCTTTCCTGTGAATATTTCTATTTCTTTCCTTTCCACTGATTTCACCTGCTTTAGAAAGTCTGCAGTGACAGTTTATTAAATCATCGCTTCATGGTTAAAAAGTGCCAATTGCAGCAGCAGGAATCCGCATCACCCTGGCCTACATTCCACAGTAAACGAAAGCAGGCAGCAAGTAACGTATTTACAGTACGGTGGATTTATTGGTAGTACATTTTGTCTCCGCTCTCCTTAATCCCAGCTCCTGTCTGTGTAGTTGGGAACTGTAGCCTTTCAGGGTGTTTGGAAACTACAGGCCTCTTTGCATGGCTTGATCTCCACACAGCCAGATGAAAGTCTTTTGCCGTCCACATAAACATTTAGTTTGATTTACAACTGGAAATTTCTCATATTTTACCCTTTGAATCCCCAAAAACACTATGTAGCAAAGGGCAAATGTTCACTATCGTGATACATTTTCTCTAATTTTTGTGGACCACTGATCTTTTTTGAAGTTTTTTTTTTCTTAAAAAAAATTCAAATTTTCAAGTTCCTGTGGATGTTACCTTTTAGCTCATAAAAGTTCTAACTGAGCCAAGATACTACTCACTGTATGAGTTTCCACAACTACATTGGGACTTAGAAGCCTAGACTAAGAACACATGTGATATGCAAGTTCATTATGATCTCGAAAAGCAGTACAAAGAGAGTGTCAGTTCTATATAAACTATACACTAATAGGGGAAGTGGTGCTTGGTCACCTCATGGTGCAAAAGCTTTCCTTGTCTTTTTCTGAGGTAGAATTCTAGCCTGAATCCTAACTTTTTCCCCAGCATCATTTAAGGTGCAAGAAAATTACAATGTCTACCAAAGGGATTACCAGGTCTTCTTTGTGGTAGGAAAACCTTTCAGCAAGACAGTAGGACTGAGAAGGACCTTGCTCTTGGAAGGAGACTTTGTCACAGAAATCTGGTGCTAATAATAGGCCAATTACCTTGGTGTTTTCCTCAGTGAAAAATAAGGTGTCAGATTCACAGCCTACTGTTTTATTTTGCCAAAATAAACTCTAAAAATGTACTGGGTATCAGGGACTGACTATAAGTAGGTCTCTTTTAGCTGACATTTTTGTCCCTAGTTGTCATGCTCTCATCTGTCAGGAGGCCCTGAAACCTTATATACCGGAAGCCACATCACTAAGAATGACAAAATGGCAGCATTTTTCTAGCATTTATGAGTAATAAGCACTCATAAATTTTACATGGGGATAGCTTCTAATGATGGGTAGATTCCTCTTGCTCCATTTTCTCCCCAGAAGAACTATGAGTGCCTTTTAGACTAAAATTTTGTTCTCCTCTTAGATATTCAAGAATTTGACTTTCTTGTTGTCTCCCTCAATTTATAGGCCATTTATGCCTACATTGTCTGGGATAACGTATTTTCTGTTGCTCTCAATGGACTTTTAGCATGAATATCAAATGGCAGTTATAACCACCTCAGGCAAAAACTTTCTGGTTTTCCTTTTTTTTTTTTAAGATTTTATTTTTAGGTAATCTCTACACCCAGTATGTGGCTTGAACCTATAACCCTGAGATCAAGAGTTGCATGCTCTACTGACTTGAGTCACCTTCTTGTGTTTAATGACATTAGTTATTTCCTCCTTTTCCCCCCTCAAGGGAGGCTTCATAAAGAACTGTGACCAATTTTGTTTAACTGCCACCAGAGCCTTCCTTACACAGTGACTTTTTCCATTTTGAAGAAAGCAGTCATCTTCTTGGCTTTACTCTTAAGCCATTGTGAAAATACCTTTGCTTTATTCATGTTTTTCAGGATATCTTATCTGTGGGTTAGGTTTAACTCCAAATGTGGCATTTAGAGTACAGTGTTTTATAATCTTTTTTCTTTCAGTTCCAAGAGATGTGCTCCTTCCCCCTAAACCAGACCCTGAAATCTCTCAGAGTGAACCTGGTAAATAAATAATTTTATTTTCCCAGCTAGGAAGTGTGTTTTTCAAAAAATGTTCTTGAGATAAATACATTTTTTTAATCATTGTGATATAGAAGTTTGGAGAAAATATGGATATAGAATGTGTATTTCCGTTTTGTGAAGATTTAATCTTATAATCTGCTTGAATTTTTTTCTCTGGTTAGAATGAAGGAATAGTATATAATTAGTTTTCCCTGGAAGTGTGTCCATCGAAAAGGAGATCATGCTAAAATTATAAGACATGCTTATTAACTGAGCCAACCATTTTTACCTTTTTTCAAAATGTAAATAGAACTACATTCCAACTGTGGTTGTACTTTAAGTCAAAACTGTGCGTGCCTACTCAAAAATTTTCATCAAAGTCACAGTGAGTGAGATCTTTGGTTTTTGCTAAAGTTTCCTAAGTGGCATCTAATATGTAGAATTTTCTCATTTTTATTATGATTCTTCGAGAATGTTAAAATGTTCAAATAGAAGCATATAGAAACACAGAAATGATGTTTACTTCACCAGGTAGTAATTTTCATAAATATATGTCCTTGATTTGCTTTTGGCCTAGTTCTGCAACCTGTTACCTTTAGAATTGATCCACCAGAGACAACAATAGGTAATGGTTTTGTCCTCCCTACCAGCTGTAATTGTTTTATTGCTACAGTCCAATTTCAGGTCTTTCTCAATTTATCATATTGAAACATCATCTCTTCTCAATCCACCTCATCATCTCATTCTCATTACTCTTACTTTTTTCCAAAATAGAAAAGCAATGGCTTCACTGTTGTAAAGGCTTTGCTCTGAAGACCAACTTAAGACAACTCCTTACTGAGTTCATCTGCACCTCCCTCATTTATCTCCGTGTTCAGAATGATTCCACGTGCTCATGCCCATCTAGTTAACAGTCTGCATGTTTGGTGGTTCTCAGCTGTAGTGTTACAACACGCTAGCATGTGACAAGTTATGAAAGGTTCTGGCAAGTAATTATTATTGGTCAAGATACTGAACTTTGCCAATGGTTTATTTTTAAAAAATAAACTTGAGGAGACTCCAGATGACTACAATAATGAACATTTTCACTCACTTTCTAATCCTGTATGTTCTCTTGGATGGGAGAGAGAGAGAGACAGAGCAACAGCTGACAGACCAGAACTGTTTCCATCTTAACCAGAGATGGTCATGAAGTGTGTCAAGGCCTGAACGTAATTTCTTATCTGCCCTTGTGGGGGGAAAAACAAAAGACAGTTGAGAACCATTATTCTTCTATTCCACAGTCATTTTCCTAAGGGTTCTGTGGACATCTAACTTTCTTCTTCATGAACCACATAATGCTTTCCTTTTTTTGTTTCAAATGAAGGAATCTCATGTAATATTATTCTGGTCTGATGCCAGGTTTTGCATCTAAAGATTGACAAGGCTTGTACTTTTCTTTTGCAGCTCCTTTAGAGACACGAGGCAGCCCTTTAATACCCATGATTTCACCAAGTACTAGTGAAGAGGAGCTGCAAACCACTCTGGGTAAATTTTGTTTTCGTATTTCAGTCCAATGAGGACCTACCTTTCAGGGACTGCCCTTGAAGTTGCCATGTGTACATTGTGCTTATGGGATGTTTCCAAACAATAGAGGGTCTCTTTATACTGTTACAAAAAAAATTCATTCCTTGATTCTTTTACATTAACTATATATTTGTCCTTCTAACATTAATGCTGGTTTTCAATAGAAAATTAAAATATTTTAAAACATCTTGACAAAATTTTAACTGTTCTAAAAAGAGGAATGTTCCCAAAGTGTATCAGTGCTATACTTTTTGGTTGCATTTTTTTCCGTATTTGAAACTGCCCTTGGGAAGAAAAACTTCATCTCGAATTTATTGAGTATCTTATGGGTGCTAAGTGAAATGCGAAGCAATGGGAGTTCCAAAAAAGAAACTGTTTTAAGGGTGAGTCCTTACTCTGGAGAGCTCAGCATCTAATATGAAGAAACAGGGTTAGTGATACTAGTGCTTCCTCAGTGCCACCCAGTGCGCTATGTGTGATGTTTTCATTTAAACCACACAACAATTGCAAGGTAGGTTCTATTACCTGCCCCATTTGATAGATTATAAAATTGAGGCATAGAGAGATTTAAAAATCGGGCCAAGTCACACAACTAATGTCAAAGCTGGATTGGAACCCACGTACTCAGTCACCAGAGCTCCTGGGGCTCACCCCAGTGTTGCACAAATGAGTGGGATAGGGAAATGAGCAACATGCTAAACAAGCAAACTACTGGGTGCATCAGGGGAGGCTTCACGGAGGAGGTGACATTTCCCCTGGATTTTTGAATTGGAGTGAGAGTTGAAGTTAAAGATGTGAAAGGTTCTTTCAGGTTAAAGACAGATGGGAGAGAGGCAATCCAGAGAACAGTGGTCAGGCTAAGCTGCTGAGCATGTGACTCACCTGGAAAAACGAGGATGTTTAGATGCGTCAGGAAGGTTAGTGGGGATAAGTGGGCCATGCTTTCAAGGAGTTCAGTACCAACACCTTCACAGCATGGGAAACCCCAGTTTGACCCTCGGTTGAAAATGAATCAAAAAACAAGCGTTCCCGGCTTGTGTTTGTTGGTTCCTCTGCCATACATTTCACATGGCTGTGTGGCCTTATTTTCCTCCTTTCATCCCTTTTCAAATAAATCTTCCCTTTGTGTGTGTCTACTGAGATGCAGTTCCTGATAAGATTTCAAAATGAAATCCTTTTTAAAGGAAAAATTTAAAACTGAGCTAATACACCCTAATTTCCAAATATTCACTATTCTAGCCATGGCCCGCAGAGTGAACATCACCCATGACAGCAAAGTCAAAAGTACTTTTCAAGAGCCACTACTAGATATGCTAACTAACTAACTTGTACTCCCTATTTTTTTTTTTATTGTACCTTGGTCTATTGAAGCAAGAGCCATACCTGCCAATGGTCACAAGCATGTCTGTTATGAGCAGAGTCCAGATTATAAAGCAGGGCAGAAAAAAAAGATGACAGTGTATTCTACGCCCCAAGTGTTTTCTTGGATACAGGGTGTGGTAAAGTGGCACAGTAATTAGCTATATCTAGATGATGCTCTGATGACTTTGAGATGATATGGTAGTAGTAGTGCCACGCTTAGTTTTTTCATTTTGCCAGGAGAAATGTGTCTGTGTCAATTAACTTTAACTCTCACATGACATAAATAGAATATTTATTCTTTTTTTTTTTTTAAAGATTTTTTATTATTTATTTATTTATTTGACAGAGATAGAGACAGCCAGCGAGAGAGGGAACACAAGCAGGGGGAGTGGGAAAGGAAGAAGCAGGCTCATAGCAGAAGAGCCTGATGTGGGGCTCGATCCCACAACGCTGGGATCACGCCCTGAGCCGAAGGCAGACGCTTAACCGCTGTGCCACCCAGGCGCCCCTAGAATATTTATTCTTATACAGTGTAAATGTGCCTGATTTCATACGATGTATTTCTTCTCCAACTCAATTTGTGGAGTTTATGGAATAGAAAGGAGGCGGGAAGACAATAATATATAAAAACAGTTAAGAGGCATAATTTGAGAACAGCCATGTCCAGGATCATGAAACAGTTATCGTGAACTAAAAGCTTTTGGAAATCCTTAAAATAATCATTAAAATAATAGAGCAAGAAGGTAGCAAATATAATAAATGACTTATTAAAATGTACCTTTAACCTTGAAATTTTGTGATGACAAGGCATACTTATAAATGCAATTTCCCATGGGGCAGAAAAAAGTGTGGGTTGTTCTTTTTTTTTTAACATGTTCATGGTGATAATTACTGAAAGCCAGCCATCTCACTGTGTTTTTCCCCAGCAGAGACAGAGCACTCCACCCAAGGATTCTTCACAACTAAGATTCCACTAACAACTGAATTTGCAAAGACAACCCAGGGTAATGCTCTTTCCCCACTAACACGTGGTACCCATTTATTTTCATTTTTAATCAGGAAAGAAATTTTCTTTTCAGAATGTCAGTTTTCATCACAGTGAATTAGTTTTCTTCATTTTGTAGGTGCAGGACATTGGCCAAGTAGGAATATTTATATGTACATCACTTGAATGTAGGGAAGACAGTGTTTTTTGTTTTTTGGGTTTTTTAAAGATTTTATTTATTTATTTATTTATTTATTTATTTATTTATTTGACAGAGAGAGAGGAAGCGAGAGAGGGAACACCAGCAGGGGGAGTAGGAGAGGGAAAAGCAGGCTTCCCACTGAGAAGGGAGCCCCATGCTGGGATCGATCCCAGGACCCTGGGATCATGACCTGAGCTGAGACAGACGCTTAATGACTGAGCCACCCAGGTGCCCCAAGGGAAGACAGTTTTTTTAGTTAGAACTTTGCTTTTGAATGCAGGGTTGGCCATGTGATGCTGAGAACTAAGAATGAAAGCCTCCCCCCACCATGCTTTTTTAGTTTGTTTAACCTTCATTTGCCTCATTTTCCACATTTGATAAATAAGAATCTGTATTAGCTTTTTTCACTTCCCCATTCTCCTCCCTCTCCCCTCCTCCCTCTGTCCCATCTTCTCTACTCCATAGCACATTGATACTGTGGCCTGAGGAAGGAAACTAGTGAGGAGAAGAATCAATTTTTAAAGATGGCTTAATATTTAAGCACCGAGGGAGAGTTTGGGGGAGATTTCCTTTTATTTCTTCTTTCCTACTTCTTGGGAAATGAACTTGCCTACACAAAGCTCTGTCACATCTTCATGTTCTCAGAAGTCTATCCTTTTTGTATTTTTCTATACTACTTAGGTTATAACCAGTTGTGGATTTCTGGTATTTTTGTGGGGTTTTTTTTTCTTTCTGTTCTAAATGATTCCTTTTGTTCATCTCTACGTCTTTCATATGGTAGGAAGCCCAAAAAACAAAAGTAAACTTTTTTTAAGGAGTTGGAAGACACATTTATTTTACTTTTTGTCAGTTATAATTTGTGAAGAAAATTTGGTGTAAGAAACTTGAAATCATAAGAAAAATTATAAAAAATCTAATTTTAAAGTATTTTATAATAAGTAGATCAGTACTTATTCTAAATAAACATGACTAGAACACTATGGCATAGAATAGTTCTCGTAAATGTTCTCAATCTTATGATGTTTTAAATGTTTATTATTTACCTTATTACTTTTCTATTTATTCACTTTTTATTTATTTATAAATCCACACAGAAGGAACTAACATAATGACAGCCCTCCCTGGTCCTCACAACCAGCTTCAACCATTAACAACAGATGGTCAATCATGTTACATCCATAACACACCCTCATTTTTGTATGTTTATTTTTTTATGTTTTTGCTTAATAGAAGCAATTAATGTCTTACTTAATAGAAGATAGTTAGATTTTCATAATGAAATGCATTTTTTTGCAACGAAATATATAAACATTTATATTAAGCAGCATAAAAAAGACTATTCAGTTCAGGTTGTGTTGCCAGACGAAAAAAAGATTTAAGCTTTTAAAGCTTCATAAATTTCAGAATTGAGCATAAAATATTAGAGGCCTGTTTTTTCCTTGCTTCGCTTTTTCTTTAATGGGCATGTCAGTACTGTGTCACCATTACTTGTGCACGTGAATTTTTATCAAATTCTTTCTAGAACATGGTTCTACTAGATAGGAATTTCATGGTTGACGTGGAGTATATCCAGGATCTGATATCATTATATGAAATGGCTTAACATATTTTTACAATGTACTCTATGTTCTGACGATCGTTAGCTTGAGCCTAAACTGTGCTGCCCTAGGATTCATATTTTTTTAGGTTTGGACCAAGGATCTTTAGAGTGAGCTCACCAGGATTCACTGGTATGAGGCAACAAAGAACACCCTAGGAAAGAACTCATCTTAAGGTTGGGAGTGGCATTCACCATCTGGTCCAGCCCAATAGCCCTGCATTACCAACAGGGTCTACTTTCGCAAAGGCACACTATGCGTCACTAGGACCACCCTCACAAAACCCTCATGAATGTGTGCCTGAGCTCCGTGGAAGAGGACGTCTGTCAGCTGTTTTGTTATGTTGTGTTTTTAACATCAGGCATTAGAGGCATAAGACAGCACACAGCAATTTAGAGAGGTGCTAGGGGGGTGAAATGATTCCTCTTGGTCTTTGGACTCTCCCCATGCATGGCCCATGACCGGTGTAGCTTTTTGATCTCTAAACCCTCCACGATGGGACCCAAGTGCTCCAAAGAAACTGTGCCTAAAACCTACAGCATAGAGCCTGCTAGTAGAATTTCCAACCCCTTTTCTCTGTGACACCCTTACTCCTTTGTCTACTGAGACAATTCCCTGCGGCACGCCATAACCAAAACCCTGAAATATTCAAGCTCTTCTTTGTCTTTCTCAAACTGTTACAGAAATCCACTTGACTAGAGATGCTTTGGGGACACTGTTTTTTTTAATTTATTTACACTCCCTTATCCCTGCCCCATCCAGGGAAATTTACATTTTCCTTACCCTCTCCTTGTGCCGGGCAGAACATGAGACCTTCAGGGTGTTTCTCATATAATCCTGTTTGTTTCATTTTGATGTTATCTTCAGACAGCATTTTTTTCGTGCTCTTCTTAAATAGATTTTTATAAAACTAGGTACAAAAGCATCTTTTAAAATTTTTAGTCGTTAAAAACTATGTGGACATATGTTCACAGAGCTCCTTTTCTTTTTTTTTCTTTCAGTTTAAAATTAAAGCCCTAGAGCAGTTTTCTCAAGGCTGTGTGTTATTCAGTGATGAACTATATGAGTAACTTACAGGCTAAACTTAAGTTATACTCTAGCGCTTGTATGAAAACTTCTGTCTAGATTTAAGTAAAGGTTGTGGGGAAAAAATAAAGCAAAAATTCTGATCCTGTGGCTTTGAAATACTGAGTGTAGTCCTGATTATTTCTGTGCTCTGTTTTATATCTTTTTCCTGTCTAAAGTTTTAAAATTCATATTTGTCCTAGAAGGATACTAATAGGAACCATGATCCTTGTATTTCTTTAAGCTAAAACAATCTAACATTGAAGAAATTAAGATGAAAAACTGAAATAGATTCAATTCACAGGGGATCCTACCACTATCAGAGAGAATTTTGAAGAAAAATATTTGCAAATCATCATTACACCATTTGAGGGTATAATGAGAATTAATTTTTTATAACATCAGTGCCTCTGTTCACTCTCTAGCTGCTATACTTTGAAAGGCCCACACTAACCCTACAGAGAATTTCAGTATGTGCCTGCTGTTTTTGGCCTGAAGTATGGCAAAATTCTGCTCATCAGTTTTCACACTGGAAGCTTATAAATGAGCTACATTATAATCTGTTTCGCAGGTGTATTTTTTTTTAATTTGGTAGGCAAGGCTTTGCTGATTTATGATTATATAAATACCCACTCAAGATGTGAACAAAATCATCAAAACGATGTAATCTACTTACATGGTTTGCAAGAAAAATTTTTTCCAGTCTTAGCTAAAGCATTACCAGGCGAGTTGGTGTTAAGGAGGCAGTGTGGTATGTTGAAGGGGGGAGAGGAGGGTAGGGAAAGATGGAGGAATTCCAGGATGAAATCACACTTTAAAACCTTAGGAAGCAAAAGTATTTCAGCTTAGTTTCTCATGAATTTGCCTGCTTACAGTGGTCGCTCATTTTTAAAATTTATTTAGCAAGTCTTCATTAGGAGTCCTCACCGTGCCAGGCCCTAAGTAACAGGAGCGGGAAATGACAAGGTGGTATGTTGCTCCTAGGGCTTGTCCCAGTTCTTGCTCCTTGCTCGCCCTCTGTTGATAGGCAGGGCAATAGAGGTCATTGTTCTCCTTTCCTAAAGCTTTAATGGACAGGACTAAGTGAGTATTAATTTCAGCGTTCATGAGCTAGGACAGTTTGATAGAGACCACATGTTCCTCCTCTTTAAACCTACCTAAAAATATATACTTTCTTTTTTATCTTTGAGATTACCTGTCTTCTTTGACAAAATAATGTTCCACTATGACTTCCTAATTGAGAGAAGTGGATGGGTGTGTGGGTGGGTGGATGAATGGACGGACGGACAGACAGAAGGATGGATGGATGGATGGATGGATGGATGGATGGATGGATGGATGGCTAGTTGGCTTATGTGTTTACCATGTTAAACAACCATTGGGTAAAATAAATGCCCTTGAGAAACATGGACTAAATGAAAACTAATCCTTAACACACATTACAAATAACTTACCTCTGTGTGCCTTTATTTCCAGTCATGAATATGTTTACTTGTTTTATTTTCCTTTAGCAGCAACGCTGTAATGCATAATTGCAGGTTTCAGAACATCCTTTCTACTTCCGTGCAAAGTTATGAGTTGCTGGTCCCTAGGATGCTAAATCCCCATTTCATGGAATGTTGGTTATTAAATACAAAGCCTTTCCTCTGTTTCAGCACCACAAAGATTGTATACCACTCCTGTGAGGCCCAGAGTACCGGACAAAACACACATCAGACCCGGTAAGTCATTTCTCTTTCCGGTGAACTAAATAATCAGCACACTGAGAGGGGCGCCTGGGTGGCTCAGAAGTTAAACATCTGTCTTCGGCTCAGGTCGTGATCCCAGGGTCCTGGGATCGAGCCTCTCATCAGGCTCCCTGCTCAACGAGAAGCCTGCTTGTCTGTCTCCCCCTCCCCCTACTGGTGTTCCCTCTCTCGCTGTGTCTCTCTCTGTCCAATAAATAAATAAAATCTTTAAAAAAAATAATCAGCACGCCTGAGAAGGCATAAAATGTATTGAAACAGCAACAGACACCAAGGGAGGGATATATATCTCTAAATGGCAATAAAGGATGTGCAGAAATTCAGATCCTTGTGGGTAAGTGGAGAGGTAATGATGAATCTATGGTAATAATAAGACGTGACTAAGGTTTTTAAGGATGATCAGATATAAAGACTCCCATGGAACTTTATCGATAGGGAAGTATTTTTAGAATAGCATTTGTGTGTAAATGTCACACATACTCCTTAAGTTTTCCATGGCGATTATGGGAATAGCATTAGAGTTAGCTATTCAGATACCACTAGCTCTCAAATGTTGTTTAAGAAGAGATGGTCTCTTCTAGTATAAAAGACCTTTGTTCTGAGAGAACATTTTTCTTTGATTCCTTCAGATGATAAAACACACACACATGCATTTTATAGGTCATATACAGTAAAAATGATAAGCATTGGAAAGACTTTACATTTATTGCATTCTCCAGAAGTTCTAGGCCCTCCCTCCCTGGAGCTTGTTAAGGAAAAGCTGACTTGGACAGGTGGGTTTGCTTCATGCACATTGTCCTGTGCCAGAGCACCAGCTGGACCAAAAACCCTGACATTTTCTGCCCTTTTGTTGCTGCAATGCTAAGTCTTCTTAAAGTTCTAAATAATAAAGCTGGCTTATAAATTAATGTTCTTTGTGTACATCTCTCCAGGCATATGGGAAAAAGAAATAATTATTTTTTTCTTTTGGTTTATAGAGATTTCATGTGTGTGGTTTTTTGGGGTTTTTTGGCAGTAATTTTCCAATACCTAAAGGTAATTAGGCGCAGACATCTTTTATAAACAAATATATCTCTGTGTGCCCTCTGTACCATAATAGCTGTTAAGAGCTTAATGTGAGGCTAGTTATATTAAAGGTTTCTACAAAATAATGAAACCGTAACAACAATGGCTGACATTGAGGGCTTGCCGTGTGTCTTGTGAGGTACAGTTGAGGAAGCCAAGGCATTTGAGAAGAGGTAGGAAATATATTAGAAGGCATGCAGTCTGGCTCCAGAGCTTGCTCTCTCAACCACGATATAATTTGTGCTTTTCCTTGAAGAGTCTTCCAGAGGATAAGACAGGTGACCTCTTAAAGTGTTGGTAATGCTCTGGCTCTCCACAGAGCAGGAGAGAAATGAAAATGATTTCATCATACTCTATGTTCATCAATGGACTTGTACCAGGTTAAAAGGAAACACCTGTACCTAGAGAACCCCTGCAAAAGACCCACCAACTTATGAGTTATGAATTAAGGCCTTGGCACATAAAGATGCTTCAAGTTTTGGTTTTTCATTGGGTGTATATATAGTCCTGATCTCTCTTCAGTTCTGTTTTGGAATGTATCTAGCGCTTAGAAATTAAGTGAGGGATTTCCCATTTAGACATATAAATTCCCTTGCCAGTTAATTCTTCAAGCCAGTGATCACCTCAGAGTAAAAAATCTGGTCTCTCTTCCCAAGTTCAAGTCTATGATTTTTGTAAATCAGAATTGTGGTTTCCATATTCTAAACCATAGTTTTTGGGAAGCGATCATTTTTCTGTTGTCTAGTTAAATAACTTCCAATTCTCTGGGAACATTTGTTTGCCTTGGCTGCAAGGTTTTAACAAGAATATTTCTAACCTATTTGTTTTCCACTTTATTGTAGTTCTGAATAAAACAACTACAAGACCTAGTAGACTCAAACCCAGTAGGACGCCCAAAGGGAATGGAATGGGAACAGGTAATGATCACAAATTCTAAACTATAAATGTTTTCATTCAAAATTTATACTTATGTTGAATTCACACTTCAATTTCTTTTTTATCAGTTTTGGAAGTTCTTGATATAACTGGAATTGGAAGTTGTAACTCATTCCAAAATCAAAATTTGTAGTGTCTCTGAAAACAGAATTTTTCTTTTCTAAACTCAGTCCACTAAATTAGCTCCCATACACAGTCTTGATTCTTGAAAATATCCTGATTAAATATATATAATATGCATTATTGAATGAAAATATCAAAATAATTTCAGAAACACTTTCTATACATAGGCTCAGTCTTTAAGACTATGATCACTTTGTTTTTAAGTTGGTAATTTCACGAGTACCATTACGATTTTTTTTATAAGACCCTTATTTGTTGGCAGTGTGGAACATGATATTCTAGCAAGAGCAGCGAGGAGTTGATCATACTGGCTATAGGCATGGTAACATTTCCAAATCATTCAGTTTAACTCAAGAATTAAATGGCATTGCCCTAATCCAGCCAAATCTGTGGGATTAGGAGTCATACAGGTAACTAAGACAATCATCTGATAAAAGTTCAAACACCTAACTCACTAAGTGGATAAATGGTAGTTCTTAGATGTCCTAAAATGGGATTGCATCCTTCCCTTTCCTTTCCTTTCCTTTCCTTTCCTTTCCTTCCCTTTCCTTTCCTTTCCTTTCCTTTCCTTTCCTTTCCTTTCCTTTTTCCTTTCCTTTTTCCTTTCCTTTTTCCTTTCCTTTTTCCTTTCCTTTTTCCTTTCCTTTCCTTTCCCTTCCTTTCCTTTCCTTTCCCTTCATTTTTTAAAATTTATTTATTTATTTATTTATTTGAGGGAGAGAAGAGGGGAGGGACAGAAGGAGAGAGAGAATCATAAGCAGGCTCCATGCCCACTGTGGAGTCCCACGTGGGTCTCGATCTTACAACCCTGAGATCATGACTTGAGCCAAAATCAAGAGTTTGACACTTAACCAACTGAGACACCCAGGTACCCTGAAATATTTTTTTAAATAGTACAATTCATGTGCTTGCTTATGAAAAAAGTATGGGAATTAGAATTTCTTTAATGCATATGTTTTTAATCCATGATGGTTCCCTAATGAGAGTAAGGTATGAATAATACCTGAAGATATTTGGTCTGAAAATCATTTAGATTTGTTTTAAAATGTTTTTCTACTAGGTTATTACAGTGTGTGAAGTTCTAGGAATCCACTTTCCTTCAAACCAATTAATGAGGCAATTACTATAAATCCCTGACTTATGAAAAGCAAGAAGGCATTCCAATATCTGTTTGTGCTCAGCTGTTCTTTTTATTATTCCCAACTGTGGGATTAGGCAATGCATAGTTTCTCAGATTGACATAAACAATCTGGCTCTAAACAGAACCACCTTGTTAATAGTCAAAGCATTTCCCTGGAGTTTGTCTGAGTAAAAATAGAAGAAAGCATTTGTGTCAACAAAGTAAATGAAAGAACAGGTAGCTATGATCAAACTTGAAAGTCATTAACATTCGGTGTAACCAAGTACTGATTCTCACTAGGAACATGCTAATTGTATTCCAGAAGAAAAACAGCATTATTATAAGTTTATCTGCAATATAAACACATTTTTTTCCAGAGTCCCTTATAACACAAACTGACGTCTATGACCCTTTAGTGTAGATGAAATCAACTTTGTAGTATTAACTCATCTATCTAAACTGTTGATGGACATCCTCTTAACAGAGTTTCCTCATTTTATTTAGTTGGTTGCTAGTAGAAATGGGCTGGTGAGCACAGGTAGACAAAGCTGAGCTCAGTTTCTTCTTCCCTTTTTCTACTTCTATCCCCAACCAAAGGCATTGCACATGTTCTGTTGTCCGTTGGAATTTCCCTTCGGGAAATCCTGCCCATCTGTGGGGAATGAAGTCAGCAGACAGCATCCTCTTTCAGCTCCTTCAGAATCAGCCTCAGCTGAGTGAGCTTTGGTTGGAGATCAGGGTGATACATCTCCAGGTCTACTACAATATCACTTAACAGTCAAATGATAGTTGCCTCAGGAATGCAAGATTGGTTCAACATTCAAACAAATTTGTAATTCACCACATTAACAGAGAAAAGGATAAAAATCATACCATCACCTCAATAAATACAAAAAACAAACATTTGACAAATTCAAATCCATTCATGATGGAAATTCTCAGAGAACTAGGAATAGAAGGAACTTTCCTCACCTGATAAAGGACATCTGTGAAAAACCTGCAACTAACATCATACTTAACCATGACAGTCTGAATGTTTTTCTTCTTATAGCACAGGATTCCTACTTTTACCACTTAGCTGAAAAGAGGAGTGGAGTATTCAGCCAATGCAATAAAGCAAAAAAGGAAGTAAATGGTATAAAAATTGGAAATCATAGATGACATGTAGGATATAATGACTGGAAAATTTAATAGCTCTCAGACTATTTGCTTATTGAATAAGGTTTTTAAAAATTCATGAGAAAAAGGATGTCTTAAAAATCTATTCTCTCCAGATTACTGACTTACATGAGTCCACCTTACTTTGATTCTGCATTGTTTTGTTCTGGCTTATTTCCAGAAATGCAGATATTTCCATTGTTTATTTTCTCCTCTCACCCAGTCCCACTATCTCATCCACACTCACTTCTAGCTTCTATCGAGTCTTAATGAGACTTAATTTCTATGTCAACTGATTCCTAATCAACTTTGACATCTTGCCCAGAATATTTCTCTTTATTATTCATCCATCTCACATACATTTTCTTATAGTTCTTCTTGCTGAAATTTTCAGCCCAGATATTTTACATTAAAAAGAAAAATCAGTTGATACAGGAAGTGTTTAGGATTTATAGGACATACTCTTCATGGTTTTCAGCCACTTGAGATAGTGCCCTGGGAAGACTCAAAAAGAGATTCTGAGGCCTCAAAACTATGTACCTTTGATTATTTAGGCTTCTATAAAAATCTTGCAATGATTCCATAAACTCTGGGACTCTTTAAACCATCTTGAGCTCGGTTTCTTATTTCATAACATCATTACAGACATTTACCCAGCTTTATATGCATTTCTTAGCTATATTTATAAATATGCCTCCACCTCAAAGTCTGAAAGTAGCCTACAAAGGTTGAGGTTATACGTAGGTCATTTTTCCAGCACCTTGCTTTTAGAGGTTTTCCAGAGATGTGTTTCAGCTTCACTGGTGTGTTCTAAAAATTAGAGCCAACTTCAGGTCTATACTGCAGAGATGCAACAAGCATGCACTGGACCAGGAGATCACATAGACCATAGTCCCACAGGCCAAATCTGGCTCACTGCCTATTTTCATGAGTAAAGTTTTGTTGAAACATAGCCTGCTTTCATAATAGAAGGGTAGAGTGGAATAGTTGTGATGGAGACAGTATGGTCCACAAAGCTGAAAATGTTTACTGTCTGTCCAGCACAGAGTGGGCTAACTTCTTTTATCAAGGGTCAGTCTCCCAACTTTCTCCCTGTAGAAGGAAGTTGCTGAGCTGTACAGGGACTCCTTCATCCAACCAACATTTATTGAAGGCCCATTATGTTTCAGGCAAAATGTAGTCTGGAAACCAACTTGACACATGTGGTTTAGCAGATATGTTAAATACTTGAATCTGAGACTCCTCTCTCTGCCTCCTAATGAGGAATCCACACTTGACTGCCCCCACAGAGTGTGCTTGACAACCAGAAACCTCCAGATTCCTCCAAGATGAGGAATGTGTTTTTCTGGGCTGTGGCTAAACCCTCCAGTCTCCTGGCTCATCACTCCTGGCTTTTTAGCAAGGTGCTAAGATTTGGAGACAAAGGCACAGAGACCGATCATGCATAAATACCACCCCTTTTTGGTCACTGAGAATAGTGTCTGATAAATTTGGAAATGGATTTTCAGTTTACTGTGTTTGTTTGCAACATTTTTGTTACCGTGGTTAAAAATACTCAAATGATTACTTCATTTTTGACAATTGCTGGTAAGGGGTAAATTATGTAAATCCAGAGATTTTTGGAGAACTCCCATATGGCAGTTGGGGGCTCATGCTAAAACTCCACTTGGTGCTTCCAGAGCCAACTCTGCCCTTTCGAAAATATGTTGATTAATCCTGCCTGAGGGAAAAAGAATTCAGGTCACAGTCTGGGCCAGACTGGCTGATTAAGTGCCAATTCCTGAGAATTCTTTCTCCATAGTATCTCTCTTCCTGGCTTCTTCCTTTGCCTTCCCGTTCGTTGCCTCTCTGCTACCTCTGGCCTTCACTTGCTCTCTGATTCAGAGCAAAAGAAGTTCACTGGTGTCTGGGCTCTGGTCCTCACGTTGCTTCCTGGCTGACATGCAAACCACAGCAAGGTGTAGGCATGGCCAGAACCGGAGTTCTTCCCCCTGTCCCCAGTTCAGTGCCCTTTCCCTGAGCCCCATGGCTGCCTTTGGCAGGGCTCTTACCAACATTTTTCTACCCTGCCAACTTTATCTGTTTCTGAAGGCTGAAGACAGTCCAGGTTCGCCGCTGATTGATTTGGGTACTTACCTTGAAGGATCATAAGAGTAAGATGCTTCTGTCTCTACCTACACAGAAAGTGACACAAGAGCTGGTTTCCATTGATTTTTTTCTTAATTAGAAATGAAGCCAGGGAAATTGTATCTTTGGTCTTACTCATAAAGTCGTCTTGCAGAATTTTGGATTCTCTCCTGTATCTCCAATTCACTAGCCCCTGTGGCTGGAGAATTTGTCCACTGTCAGGATCTGAATCCTCTGAGTCCCACACACTAGTGGCATGGTTAGATGACCTTTGCTTGCCAGTCAGGGCCATTCAGAACACACACAGCAGTGATGCCTCAAATCACCCAAACGGCAGAAGATAGGACTCTAAAGCTAAAGTCACTTAGCGTCTTTGTGAGGAATAACAGAAGCAAGATGCTGACAAGAGGAAGACAGTACACTGTGCTGTGCCACTTCATGGTTAAGAGCTAGGCTTTAAGCTGGGCACATGTCGGTCGAGTCCCAACACTTCCTAGCTTTGAGTTGCTTAATCTTCTCTTGCCTTGGGTTTCTTCATCTCTGGGACCTGGATGGTGTCTCCCACACAGAAGGGTTGTACGGATCAAATAAGGCAATGAATGCAAAAGGTGCTTTGAGCCAAAATGCTTTGTTTCTGTTTTTCAGTTAGAAAGATTTGGAAAAATGCTGTGAAGAAGAATCACTAAAGGCACACGCAGTCTACTAGCCTTCTAGAATACACAGTACATTTTTTACTCTCAAAGAGTAGTGGTAAATCAGGCTCACCAAGCCAGGTTATCCCAGTGACACAAATGGAAGTACTTTCCGTTCCTCTATGCCATGAACAAATGAGTCCTTTTCCAACCAAAACACCTAAATGAGTCCTTTCTCTGACCACATTACACTGAGAGTGGGCACAGGAAGAAAACTAATGAGCCATTTGTTTTCACCATGCCTGTGGCATTAGCCACAAAATAGTCTTTGACCCCCAAAACACATTCTTCCTACTACAAATAAGCAACATTTAATTCATGGCTCCATGCAAACGTTCTCCATGATTTTATATATCCTCTCTTAACCAAGCAGCAGAGAATATGGGATTGCAATACTGGGGTTTATATATTAATGTTAATTATAAGTATTATAGTATTAATAATTATGTTAATAATTGTAATGCTATATGCTAATTAAAACGTTGACTTATAATAATAATTTAATTTCATCACCTAATGCACTAATATCTGATTTTTGGCAAGCAAAGCTTCTCCTGTATTTTAAGCTATATTATTTTAATATATCTGCCTGCATATTAAATGAGATCGGGTGTGTAATGTGACCACATAGTCCCTAGAACACAGCAAATACTCAAAACAAGGTGTTGATTTTGGTTGTCATTGTTAATGTATAGACTAGTATATTAAATATTCTTATTTTTTAAGTATGTGAATTATAGTCAGATCCTCAGAGTATAGATTCTTGTCTGTCTGTGTAGATAATGTCTGTTTCTGTTCTTAAGGATGACTGTCAGACATTGGGGAAGATTTTTTGATAATGTAAAAGCACAATCATCAAAAAAATAAGACAAAACCTAATTTGGCTCCCCCTCTCCTTAGGATAGATATTCAAGCTCCAAGCATGACTATTTAGGTGAATGAGTAATAACCACCAGATTATATTTGAGAGACTTAGGAGATAAAATATCATACAAAACAATTTTCAGATCAGTTTCTTCCAAACAGCAATTTGGAGCTCTGTGCCCGCCTAGGACTAATTTACAAGTCTCAAAGGTACAGATCCAGTTTGTGGCCTAACCAGCGTGATAGCCAAGGCTTCTCCAGGAATATTTTTTTAAGTCAACTTACCAAGTATAAATCCAAACACATTGGATTTTTAAGAGGTTTTAGGGGGGTATTGGAGGGTTGGAGGAAAACTTTTTTTAAACCACAGAATGTACTCATGAATATTGGCAAAAAAATGGCCCATCACTGAATATGAAGTCTGCCTGGTGAGACCATACCACCCAGGAAGGCAGTACAGTGTGGGCATCATGGAAAATTAAGACTAAGACCATGATCCATAATCAAATACTAACTCTTCAGAAAAACTATTACAGCTAATGAATACAGGGCTTTGAATATTTTCTATATGCAGATAGGAGAAGCCAATTAAAATGTGCAGCACAAAAACACCAGTGCCACTGTTCTGCATTGAATGCACATTATCACTGATTACCAAGTTTCTGTGAAAAAACATTTAACACATTTTTGCTGTCTATTTACTCCCTTTCGTTATGTCTGCTCATAGGGGTCAAGCAAGCACCAGAGCCATCAGGTGCTGGTAAAAATGTGTCAGTGGACTCTACCCACTCCACAAAAAGACCAGGTAAGAACTAAGATACTGGCTCCCTTACTTTGCTCTACTGTGCTCCTTGGGGGTAACTGCAGTGTCAAATGTTGTAGCCAAAACAGCGTCATCCTCACAGCTCTCAAAGAACCATGGCAACAGTACATGGGTGCTGCTAGAGAAACATCATAAAATACTATCTTTGGGGCGCCTGGGTGGCTTAGTTGGTTAAGCATCCAACTCTTGATTTCAGCTCAGGTCACGATCTCAGGGTCGTGAGATGGAGCCCGCGTCCAGTGTCAGGTGTGGAGTGTCCTGAAGAGTCTCTCTCCCTCCGCCCCTCCCTCACCCTGTGCATGCTCCCTCTCAATCTCTTCTCCCTCTCCAAAAAAAATTTAAAAATAAGATGTTATCTTTGGGGAAATGAATAGTGCTCTGTGCACACATGAAATATTTATAAGAACCAGTAATGGGTACTAATTCAAGAATCACTTTGTATAATGTTCTGAGGGATCACAATGGACAAATGCTGAAGAGTCACTGTGGGTTCTAGTGTTCATGTCAAAATTCTGTTCTTGTGTAATTTACTATAATATCCTTTTGCCTGATAGGATTTATGTGCCTAGTTTAAGACTGTACTGTATATAATAGGCCAAAATTACGAAGCTGGTGACTTGGAAAGGTTTGCGTTGAGCAAGAACCATTCAAAAGGTTACTATGAAACCTACTCTGGTGTATTAACGCCTGGGCTACAGACCCGTATTCTGCTACCACACTCAGCGCCCTGCATGTGTCCAAGTGCACACTGGCCAGCCTCCCAAGAAGTACTTGAAGTCACAGGGCATTTTCCTAGGTTGTTGGCTTCTACTTGAAGATTTTTTAACCAACATATTATGCAAAGAAAGAGGTGAATTTTTAAGCTATAACACAAGACTTAGAATTTGGGTTAAGGTGGATTGCTCTAGGCATCTCTAGCCTTGCCAGCCTTTGTGCAAAGTATGAAAAGATAATTTGTGCATAGTATATAAAGATATCTCTTCCCTCTGCCATTTAGGCAGACTCTTTAGTAAATTGTGCCCTTCCTCTGGGCTGGCAGGCTGGCACCAGGGCTCACAGATGGGTGAGGAGAGTGCGTGTTAAACTTCAGCTCCCACTCACGTAGCCCTCGCCAAGGGCCCTTGTGCAGTGCACAATTGTTCGTACTGACCCTGCTCTTCACGGGCACATCTGCTTCTGCCATCAAGGCTGCTTTGTTGTAATATTTTGAGAAGTTCTGAAAGCATTTGTTCAGTTATAATCGTATAATAGATTTAGGTGGTGGGGTAGAGCATCCACCAAAGAAGAAATTATATCCTTTAACAATTTAAAGCTAAGATGACATAAGAAATTGTAGTCTGAAAATCAAAGGCAATGGGGGACAAAGAAACTCAGAAATACTGTTGAGCCTATATGAGAAACTAAAGATGTTAAACTCTATATTTGTACAGTTTCAAAAAGCAGATGGACCTATAATTAGAGGATATTTTTTCCATATGTTAATGGGCTTCATTATTCATGGGTATATTACCAACATTAATTTAAAGGAATATCAGAATGTATTACTCATAGACACTTTTCTACAGAAACTCTCCCCTGTCTTCCAGTTGCTACTTATCAAATGTTATATTTTTTAAAACCTGACATGTTTACGGAATGAATCCTTATGGCAGCTTTATCTGTAATATAATCTCATAGCCGCAGTCCCAGGCACTCGCCGCCCACCCTTGCCTCCTAGACCTGTGCCCCCACGAAGAAAACCTTTACCACCGAATAATGTGACTGGCAAGCCAGGAAGTCCAGGTATGTCGGCCATGTACCTTCTGCCTCCGTGATGTTCATTTGCCTAGACAACTACAAGCCCTTCTTGGTGTGCTACCTCAGGCAATAGACAAGTCCTTGGTGCATGGGACATGTGCCTCTGTTGGCCCCCAAAACTGGACACTGTGAGTCCACTGGACGCTGGGCTTCTATCCTGATTCCGGGTGGGTGAGGTCCCAGAAGCCATCCCTGTGCATCTAGGCCAGTTCGCTTTTTAAATGTTGTGAGACAGAACCCCCCTCAGGCCTTTCAACAAGTGCATTATTTTGGATGAGGCACTGTGCGTTGCCAGCCTGCCAGGGGTAATGGAAAATGTGATGTCTTGTCGTCTCTTTATCATGATCTCCTGAAATGAAATCCTGTACATCTCATTGAAAGCTCCCCTGTTCACCAGCCTTCATGCTGGCCCCAGTATTGTGGTTCTGCGGGAGAGCCAGAGGGCTAGAACGTTAGCAGCTCTAGGCTGTGCAACAGGGCAGGAATATATTGTAGAAGTCAACAGAACAGATATTATATTAAGCATCTTTTTCCTTCTTCTCCAGCCATGATCCATGCCTGCCAGTTACTCTCCAGGTCAAGCCATTCCATCTCCTTGATAGCTTTCCTGTAAAACGCCTTCCATCTAATCCCACTGCTCCATACGTAGTTCACTGGCTCTGCCTTCGCCTGCTACAACTACTTTCGTCTCTTGACTTCCCTCTTGGCCACCAGGCTTGCAACCCGCCATTCATCCCCTTCTCATCTCGTCTTATGACTTCCTAGTGAAAATCTTTCAGTGGGTCCTTGTCACCTAAAAACAATGTCCAAATCGACAGTGTGGAAGGCCCTTCATGATCAGGCCTTTCCTGTCCTTCCACAGTCAGCTTTCACGGCACCTCAAAGTACTCTTGGCTCTCACACGGTCAAATTAAACGCACCAAGTGGTTTCATGCTTCCCTGGCTTGGTTCTTCCTACAGCCTCTGCCCAGAATATAGCTGTCATACCTACCTGCTGATTATTTCACTTCTTTATTGTCACAACCTCTGTGAAGACATTCCTACCCTCCCCTTACCCACCCTTCATCTTTCCCCATAGACATTACTACTCTGTCTTACTTACTTTCTCTGTGACCTTATCCAGTTCTTTTACAATTTCTGTAATGCTTCAATATATTTGGCTCACACATCTATTTCGATCAAAGACACAGGTTTTGATTTCTCCCCAAGCTTGGCATATAGTGTAAGTGCTGAATAAATATTTATGGAATAAATAAAAGGGGAACTTGGCAGAGCTCCTACAAAGCCTGACTACTTTGGCTCTACGTTACAGGAATCATTTCATCAGGCCAAGTAACTTCTCCACCCCCGAGGGCCACACTCAGGCCTACTGAAGCCCCTTCAGAGAGAACAGAGACTGATGAAAAGCAACCAACAGCTCCTGCCTCAGGAGAAGATCTTGGTTAGTATGTCAGTCACTTCACACTGCATGCTTAGCCATGAAGTACCAAAAGATTTCAAGTTAGGGGGGAAAGAGTATCAGTTCTGGATTATCTGTTTTATTCAATTTTAGGATTAATAGGAGTCTTTTTAAATTTTGAAATTATACTCATATTTGAAGCTTTGAGATAGAATATGGTCCTTCCCTTCGTAGATAGAGAAGAAAGTACCCAAGATTTTTAGAGAAGTCTTCCTGAAAAGATCTAGATTTCTCAGTGCTTCTCACTAAATCAGATGTCATTATTAGTCATACATATCTTGGGGTGCCTGGCTGGCTCAGTCAGTAGAGCATGCCACTCTTGATCTCAGGGTCATGAGTTCAAACCCCACATTGGGTGTGGAACCTAATTAAAAAATAAGTCATACGTATATTAATTTATTAATGAGTATTGCCTACTTTAATCTTAAAATCATTAGTATAATCATAACACCTGCAGCAGGACATAATTAAAGGCCTTTTATTGTGGCTAGTATGTATAATTATAATAACAGAATAAGCAACTGACCAGGAGGCATATTAAGTATTTATAGTTTTTAATACTTTTTCATTTTATTGAGAAGGTTTTTTATATTTTGCTAAAATCATTTATTATCTTCTATTCTCAGGTAATATAACTGACTTTAGCTCAATTCCAACAAGAGAAACTGATCCTCTTGGGAAGCCCAGATTCAAAGGTGTGTATGATTGGCTCCAAATCTCAATTTTAGCAAGGCTGTCTTTGGTGGAAATACCAATTAATAACTGCAGTATTAACTGCGAAATCTAAGTAGCATAGTCTAATAAGGATTTATTTCCCATGTGTTTCCAAGTCACCTGAGGATCAGCTGATCTAGGTTGTGCTTGACTGGGTGGTTCTGCTTCTGGCAGCAGGTACAGCTGGGCCTCCTGTGGCTTGGGCTCAGCTGCGCTCCATGGTTTTTCAGGCTGGTGCTCAGGATGAAGGACCAACAGTGACTTAGGACGAGCCATTTTAATGACAATACAAAGTCAGGAGTGGGGAGTTCAAAACCACAACAAGCTCCTCCTTGTTTTATACCTGCCAATATCCATTGGCCAAAGAAAGACATAGCCGACCTCAGATAAAGATAGGGGAAGTATGCTCCTTCCATGGATACAGAGAATATTTCTGAACAGTATCAAATCCACACAGTGAGAGAGCTATGATACAGAGCCCAGTATTTCCTTTTTGTAATTTTTGTTTCTGAAGTGTAGAATTTGATAAATCTTAACATATGCATACACCCATGAACCCATCATCACAAGATAATAAATACATACACCACCTCCAAAAGTGTCATCATATACTTTTGCAATTCCTCCATCTCACTCCTCCCACCAAATCTCTAGTTCCTAGATAATCACAGGTCTGCTTTACTATAAATATCTATGCATTTTGTGGATTTTTATGTACATGAAAAGATATAGTATGAACTTTTCTTGGTCTGGTTTCTTTCACTCAGCATAATTATTTTAAGATTCATCCATGTTACAACACGTATCAATAGTTCATTTCTTTTATTGCTGACTGGTATTCTAGTATATGGATATATAATTATTTATTAAACCTGTTTATGACATTTGGGTTTTTTCTAATTTTTTTTTTTTTACATTACCAATGAAGCTGCTATGACCATTCATGTACAAGTGTTTGTATAGACATATGCCTTCATTCCTTTTGGACAAATCCCTTTGGACAAATACAAGAGCAGTGGCTAAATCCATATGAGTGTATATTTAACATTTTAAGAAACTACAAACTATTTTCCACAGTATTTGTACTATCAGTCAGCAGTGAATGAGAGTTCTAGTTCCTCCACGTCTTTGCTAACACTTAGTATGGTCAGTATTTTCCATTTTAATCATTGTAATAGGTGTGTAGTAGAATCGGATTGTGATTTTGCTTTGCATATCTCTAATGACTAAGGATGCTGAGCATCTGTTCACATCCTTATCTGCCACCTGTTTTGGTGTGTCCAAATTTTTTGTCCATTTTTTTTTATGGTATTGCTTATTTTCTTACTGTTGAGTTTGAGAATCCTTAAAGGTAGGTTGGTTGGTTGGTTGGTTGATTTTAAAGAGAGAGACAGCATGCACATGAGCAGGGGGAGGGGCAGAGGGAGAAGGAAAGAATCCTCAAGCAGTTTCCCCACTGCATGCAGAGCCCCATGCAGGGCTTGATCCCAGGACCCCCAAGATCATGACCTGAGTGGAAATCAAGACTAGGATGCTTAACTGACTGAGCCACCCAGGCTACCTGAGGTTCTTTGCATTTTTTGGTAGAAGACCTTATTCAGGTATATGCTTTAATAAATATCTTCTCCCAGTGTGTGTCTTCTGTTTTTTAATTTTAATAAATCTCAGTTTATTAATTTGATTTTTTATATACATTACTTTGGTATTGTATTTAAGAAATCACTGACCATTCAGAGGTCATAGACATCTTTTCCATTTCCTTCTAGAAGTTTCTCTGCTGTTTCCTTCTAGAAGTTTTCTACTTTTATACTTAGGTCTATGATCCACATTGTGTCAAATTTTGTATATGATACAAGGTATGAAAAAAATCAGTTTCCTTATGGATATAAAATTTTTCCAGCATCATTTGTTGAAAAAACTATTCTTCCCACTGAATTTCATTTGCACCTTTGTAAAGGATGAATTGTCCATATATATGTGTGGACCTGTGTTGGCTCTCTACTCTGTTCCATTGATCTATTTTTGCCTTTACATCAATACCACCTTTACTGTGGTATTGGTATACCACCTTTACATCAATACCACCTGTTACTGTAGTATTGGTATTATATTGATGATTCTGGGTCCTCTGTATCTACATCTGAATTTTAGAATCAGCTTATCAGTGTCTAAAAAATAGCCTGGTTATACTTTTATTAGAATTGTATTGAATCTATAGGTCAATTGGGAAAAATTGACAGCTATACAACAGTTAAGTCTTCCTACCTATGAACGGTGGTATATTTTACCATTTATTTGGGTCTTCAGTTTCTCTCACCAATGTTTTTTAGTTTTCAGTGTACAGAAAACCATAAAAACAGTATTTTTTATCTCAATTTCCAATTATTCATTGCCAATGTATAGAAAAAATTAACTTTTGTACAGTGATATTATGTCCTTCAACCTTGCAAAATTCAGTAACTTTTATGTAGATCCATTGGATTTTTTACATACAGAATCATGTCATCTGAGAGTAAAGTTTTACTTCTTTCTTTGTAATTTGGGTGCCTTTTTTCTTGCCTTATTGTACTAGCAGGAACCTCCAGTAAAATATTGAATAGATACAGTGAGGATGGATATCCTTTTCTTATTCCTGATCTTATGGAAAAAACATTCAGCTCTCACCTGAATGTATTAAGTATGATGTTACCTTGTAGGTTTTTCATAGATGCCCTTTATTGGGTTGAGAAAATCCCCTCTATGTCTACTTTAGTTGTAACTGTTATCAGAAATGAGTACTAGATTATGTCTAATGATTTTTCTGCCTTTATGAAGATGATTACGCTTTTATTAGTTTGTTAATATAATGAATTGTTTTTCAGTTTTTAGCTTTTCATTCCAGAGACAAATTCCACTAGGTCATAATGTATTTTCATTTTAATATGTTGTTGAATTTAAATTGGTAAAATTTTGTTTAGAATTATATTGAGTGAAGGATATTGGTCTGTAGTTTTCTTTTTTTTTTTTTTTTATAATGTCTAAGTCAAGTTTTTGTCTCAGAATAATGCTGAACTCTCCTCAGTTTCCCGGAAGAGTTTAGAATTGGTATGGCTTCTTCCCTAAATGTTAGTAGAGAAGAAGAGTATTTTTTCTTCCCTAGTGAGTTTTGGTAATTTTTATCTTTCCATTTATTAGTCCATTTCATCCAAGTTGTCAAATTTATTGACATAAAGTTGTTCTTAATATTCTCTTATTATTATAATATCTGTAGAATCTGTAGTAATGTCACCTCTCTCATTCCTGTTAATGATAATGTGTGTCATTTTTCTCTTTTGCCTAATCAGTCTGGCTGTAAGTTTATTAATTTTTTTGATCTTCTGAAAAAATCAACTTTTCATTTCATTGATTTTGTCTATTTAACTCTGATTTTTATTATTTTTTCCTTCTGCTTAATGTGGTTTAATTTGCTCTTCTAATCCTTAAGGTAAAATATGTGCTCATTGATTTGATTCCTCTCTTCTTGAATATGGCTTTTACTGCTACAGATTTTTCCCCAGATATTATTTAAGCAGCATCCAAAAGTTTTTGATATGTTGTATATTCATTTTTACTCTATTCAGAATACTTTTTAATTTCCCTTTTGACTTGTTCTTTGACTCATTATTTAGATGTAATTTAATTTCTAAATAAGTTGAGATTTTCTAGAGATTATTCTGTTACTGATTTGAATGTAACTCTATTCTTATTACATACTCTGTCAGATATGTCAGGTGCCCCTCTTGTGTCCATTTTTTAATTGGAGTATTTGTGGGGTTTGATGTCGAGTTGTATAAAGTCTTTATACATTTTGGATATTAAACCCTTATCAGATATACTATTTGCAAGTATCTTCTCCCGTTCAGTAGGTTGCCGTTTTGTTTGTTGATAATTTCTTTGTGCAAAAGTTTTTTACTTTGATGTAGCCCTGATTGTTTTTGTTTTTGTTTAACTTGCCTAAGGAGACATGTCTAGAAAAATGTTGCTAAGACTGATGTCAAATTATTGCCTGTTTTCTTCTAGGAGTTTTATGGTTTCAGGTCTCACATTTAGGTCTTTAATCCACTTTGAGTTTTTTTTGTGTGTGTGGTGTAAGCAAGTGGTCTATTTTCATTCTTTTGCATGTAGCTGTCTAGTTTGCCCAGCACCATTTATTGAAGAGACTGTCTTCCCTATTGTGTATTCTCGCCTCCTTTGTCATAGACTAATTGAAATGTAGGTGTGGATTTATTTCTGGAAACTGAGTATTATTATGATTCTTTTTTTTCTCTTTAGTTGTGTTACTAACTGTAACTCTTTATTTTGTTATTTTAGTGGTTGCTTTGGGGTTTATGGTATGCATCTTTAACTTACCTACCTTATCTTAACTTTATCTACCTTCTAGTGATATTCTGCAACTTCACAAATAGTGCAAGAACCTTCTGTTCTCATGTTAATTATGCTTACGTTAGTACAGCAAGTTTTCTCTTCTCCTGGCCTATCGTTGATATACATTTTACTTTTACATGTTAATACATCACACTAAATTGTTACTTTTTATGTTTAAATAGTAAATTATCTTTTAGAAAGAATTTAATAATAAAAATGTCGTGCATATTTACCTATATAGTTACTATTTTCAGCACTCTTTGTCCCTTTGTGTGGATCCATATTTCCATCTGACATCATTATCCTTCTGCCTGAACGGCCTTTAATCTCTCTTGTAGTGTGGGTCTGCTGGTTCCAAATTCTGTCAGCTTTTGTATGTCTAAAAGGTATTTCACTTAAAAATTTTTTTTCACTAGTTATAAAATCCTAGATGATAAGGGTTTTTTCCCCCAGTATTTAAAGGTGTTGCTCCACTACCTTCTCACTCATATTCTTTACTATGAGAGATCTGCCATAATCCTTACCTTTGTTGTTCTATATACAATGTGTCTTTCCTTTTCTGCCTCCTTTAAAAGGTTTTCTCCTTATCGTTGGTTTTGAGAAACTTAATTATATTGGTGTAGTTTCCTCATGTTTATTTTGCTTAGGTTTCTTTGAGCTTTTTGGATCTGTGGGTTTAGAGATTTATCAGATTTGGAAATTTTTTTTAATTATTTTTATTTTTTTATTTTTTATTTCTTTTATAATAATATTTTTATTATATTATGTTAGTCACCATACAGTACATCCCTGATTTTTGATGTAAAGTTCAAGGATTCATTAGTTGCGTATAACACCCAGTGCACCATGCAATACATGCCCTCCTTACTACCCATCACCAGCCTATCCCATTCCCCCACCCCCTCCCCTCTGAAGCCCTCAGTTTGTTTCTCAGAGTCCATAGTCTCTCATGCTTCATTCCCCCTTCTGATTACCACCCCCTTTCTTTATCCCTTTCTTCTCCTACCGATCTTTCTAGTTCTTANTTCGTAGTTCTTATGTTCCATAGATGAGAGAAACCAGATTTGGAAATTTTTTGACTGTTATTTCTTCAAATATTTTTTCTGCCTCTTTTCTACTCAGATACTAAAATTACGTGTATATTATACTTCCTGAAGTTCTCCCACAGCTCACTGATGCTCTTTTCATTATTTTTAATTCTTTTTTTCTCTCCAGTTACATTTTGGGTAGTTTTCATTGCTATGTCTTCAAGTTCACTATCTTTTTTTCCAATATCATATCTGTACTACCAACATCCTGTGTGTTTGCATCTTACACATTTTATTTTTCACCTCTAGAAATTTTATTTGGGTCTTTCTTATATCTTTCATCTCTCAATTTTTTGACCATGTGGATTATAATGATAATAACTGTTTTACTGTCCTTGCCTGATGACTAACATCCATGCAAGTTCTAGATTGATTTCGAATGATTTGTTTTTCTCCTCATTATGGGTAATATTTTCCTGTTATCTCATCATGTTGCTGGATGTTTTTATTATAAAATATTCTTGAGTTTTGTCATGGCTGTAGTTAAATTACTTGAAATCACTTTACCCTTTTGAGTCTGGCTTTTAAGATTTGTTAGGTGAGACCAGAACTTGTTTAGTGTAGGGCTAATTATTCCCCACTACTAAGGCAACACCTTCTTGAGTACAGTGGAAAACTGCCCCGTAAATTATGCAGTTTAAAACATGCTCAGGGGGACCAAATTACTTTTGGATATTAGCATAAGTTAAACCTATTTAGAGAAGTAAACCAGCTACAACATCCATATTAGGTATCCCAGAGACAGGAATTCTAGATTTCCACAAGTTTGAACAACCCGCATCACTGCTTTCATCTATCTGCCTATAATGTGAGACCAAATGTCCTCAAACAGAGAAATATATATGAGTTTACCTCCACCTTCTCTACAAGCTCAAACAAGGCTAAATGTCAGTGTCCTCTCTCTCTTAGGTCCTCATGTGCGATACATCCAAAAACCTGACAACAGGCCCTGCTCCATCACTGATTCTGTCAAACGGTTCCCCAAAGAGGATGCCACTGAGGGGAATGCCACCAGCCCACCGCAGAACCCACCCACCAACCTCACTGTGGTCACTGTGGAAGGGTGTCCCTCATTTGTCATCCTGGACTGGGATAAGCCACTAAATGATACTGTCACTGGTAAGATCATGGCATGAGGACTGGTAATCTGATGGGAATCATTGATATGTGAATGTGGTACCTGGGTCAAACTGTGTCCTATGAGGTATATCTTAAGGGTCACAAGTCCTAGCAGAGTTGTATTGACAAAAGTGTCATATGATGGGAAAACATCATCCGTGTCCCGGTGATGGGCTTCCTTTTAATTTAACAGATCTCTTTAGGTTGCATCCCTTCCATTTCCTCTCAGAACTCTTTTTCACAGTATAAAGATAGATCTGATCTTTCCATTATCAAGAAAATTACAGATAACATAGGAGAAGTTGGCAGTGCTGATGATATTTAAACCAGTTTTCATTTCACCAACCCAATTTCTAGATCGATCTAGAGGTTTCCAGTGGGCTAAAAGTTCTTCAATTATTTTAGGAGAATTTTTTTTTTTTAGAATTCTAATCCTAGTCAATTTTCTGCTCACCTCAGAAATTTTAATTCTCTATCACTCACCTAATCCCTCTAAAAATGACTGTGAAAAATAAAATTCATTCTTTGAATTTATTATATGGGAATTTATTCCTTCATAGTGAACAGGTCAGTCAAACTAGAGAGGAGGAAGAAAAGACTAAGAGGCTGAATCAGCCTGAGGAATACAGCAAATAGTGGGATTATACAAAGCTGCTGCTGTCCATGTCCTGCCATGCCTGGGATGAGTAGATGGGGTTTGGAGGGGTCCACTGAGAGGCTGTCAGGATGGATAGGGGTACACAAGGGAAGTAGGGAGTGTGAGATTCAGCATCTGACAAAAAAATTTTTTTCTGTGAATAAAGGAGAAAGCAGCAGTTACTTCTCCTCAGACAAAACTGTTTGGTCTGGGCAACTTCTGCTATAAACAGCCTATTTTTGCTTGGCTGGCTTTTTTTTTTAAGTCATATTTTGTGAATTTCATTTCTCATGCAGACCTTGCCTTTGTTTTAAGAAAGAACCAGTCATTGCTCATCTTTCCTGGGGATTCGCCTAGTCCTGCTTCTTTACTTGGAACTATGCCAGTAGGTCCTACCATCCCAATATCTAAAAACCAATCTCTAAGCTTTAATTATCTACATCGATTAAAAAGTCAAAAACTCCCAATTCATATAAACTGTGCTATTAAGAAGGAGTTCTCATGACAGGCTGAGGCTTAGTTATCATAAAACCAAATGATCTATAAAATTTCATTAGCCTTAAAGTTGAGGGACATCAAGTTGGAATTGGTTAATATATCTAATAATCTAATACATATTCCCTTTTGTGTTTCAATATCTGATTTAACTTTTTAAAGGCAAAAGGATTTTCCTTTCTGGTTCATCATGTAACTTTTTTTTAATTGTAGAAACTTGTAATCTCCAAAAAATAACGAGTAGAGTATACTTTATCCATCTAACCAATTACATTTATAACATTGTTACAAAATGTTAATGGGCTGCTTAAGATCTTTGACAAGATACTGGGCTTATGATAACAATTTTCATGGATAAGGACCATATCTCTTCAGCTACAATATTTTCTAGATAGAAATAAGTCCATATTTAATCATTACCTAGTCTGTATTTAAATGTTGGACCATAAATCCTATTGTTCTATTTTTGCACTGTTGTTTATTTTTAGTGTTTTATTAAATACCACTTGATTTCAAATGTAATCTTTTAGAAACCAGCAGCTCAGATAATACAGAGGTTAGTTCTCAAATCACTGGAAATAGTTTTATAAGAAAGGATTGAGAAAGATAACAAAAAGAGAGTGAAACATATTCTTTACTCCCCAAGTTGGCTTCTGTCAGTAATCTGTCTTTTAATTGACAGGCACATATTACCTGTAATAAATATGCTGAAATTTGGTTGCTTCTATATGTCCCTTCTACACTAAAGGGAAATAGATACACCTAAGAAAATGGCCATAGCCTGGGTCCTTGAAGAACTTTAAGTTATGAGGTGCTGCTTTGTGATATGCCAGGATCATGCCAACATAGATTTAAATCCCAGACTGGCTGCATACTATATATGCAACTTAACCTCTTTGCTTTAGTTTCCTTATTTGTAATAATAATAATAATAATAATAATAATAACGATAACTCCGATTGCTATCAACTAAGGATAATTTTTCTTAGGGACGGGGGAAGGGCAGAAGGAGAGGGAGAAAGAATTTTTTTTAAAGATTTTATTTACTTATTTATTTATTTATTTATTTATTTATTTATTTATTTTAGAGAGAGCTTGAGCTGGGGGAAGAGGGAAAGAGGAGGGAGAAGGTGGGGGGAAAGAATCTCAAACAGACTCCCTGCTGAGCCTGAAGCCCAATGTGGGGGCTCCATCTCACAACCCTGAGATCATGACCTGAGCCAAAACCAAGAGTTGGATGCCTAACCATCTGAGCCACCAGGCACCCCTTATGAGGGTAAAATTAAACAGAATTTAAATTGGCAGCATTAGTCAGAAGCTATTAAATTAATGTTTGTCAGTAGTAGCAATGGTAGGACTGGTAGAAATAGTGTCACCATTATTATTTTCATGCTCTGTTTTCATGACCAAACTCTAATTTTCCAATCTTTATAATAAATAGGTTTTTTTCTGTTAAGTAAATTTTCTCTTAATAGGGCAGTAATACACTCTGAGGAGGAAAAATACCAATTATTCAGTGCTAGTTCTTTATAAATTCCTTGTATCTTTACTGTTAAAGAAATTTATAAAGCCCATATTTTAATTTTTTTCATATTTTAAAATATGATAAGAAATATGGACACATAGTAAGTGTTTGTCTTTACCTTCAGAATATGTCTATAGATGTTCATTCCAAACATTAATATTCCATTTCTATGGTGTTGGTGGACTTACGAAAAAGCTATGATTGCTTTAAAACATTACAAATGAAGGATATATTTACAAAGCCCAAGAATATACATTCAAAAGCTAGAATTCTAAGAGAAATTCTATGTTTTTTTATTTATGAAAATAAATTCTATATCTTGAAAACTTGTTTGGGTCTTTCAGGATAAAAATAGTATTAAATGAGCACTTAAAAATGAGTCAAAAGAAAATTAGAGAAGATATGCAGTAAGAGTTTCTAGTACTAAGAGCCTGGGGTAAGATTAAAAAGAATATTACATAGTCAATGAGAAGTATCCTAAGCCAAAGATGTTTTTTTGAAGGTGCTTGCTTCCATGCATAGTCAACTGGAATGTGATATAATTTTTTCTTTCAGTGACTAAGAATCTATCCAATTGGAATCTTTCAAATTTTTGTGACCCTAGTTTCAAAACACAACTCAGGGATAATAAGGGATAATAAAAGCAACAGCAATAATAGGTACCACCTGTTGGAAAAAAAAATGCAAAATACTATTAAGCACTTTCTATATATTCCTAATTTAATCCCCACCAACAACACTATGAAGAGATATTATTGACATTTTACAGATGGGAAAACTGAGACTGAGATCAAGGCAAGTGACTTGGTCTGTCTCTTTTCATTGAGCCATGCAGTTTTTTTTTTTTTTTGAGAGGACTAACTAGCCCCCACCATGCCCTTTAGTAGAAAAGTCATGAGTGTTTTCAGTCCCTCATATCAGAAGCACATCTAACCCTGTATCCAACAAGCAGTTTCCATTTTTAAAAAATCAGTTTTACTTCCATTATGATTATTCCCATCTTTTTCTAGTAAATATTGCTTCACAGCTGAGAAAAAGATATAAAATGGATATATTTGAATTCAGGGCCCTCCCCTTCCCTCCCTTTCCACCCTCTGTGAGAACAGAAAGCCAACTGAGAGATAGGTTGGGAATAGAAGAGTTTGAGAAAGGAAATACTAAATACTAGCCCTTAGTCCTTTGGTAGCTTTACTATTGTGTCCAGATACAATGGCCAATGCCTTCTAGTTTAATTTTGAAATTTTGGAAGGGTGGTCATACAAAAGTATTAAGAAAGAGCTATCCCCCTTTTTCGATTTTCAAATATACCATTAAAACTTCTTCCCAAATTGAAATTGGTGATTATATCTTCCTCAGTCTTTCATAGTTTCAGTTTTATTTCCAGTCTCCATCTCCCACCTTTGGTCTCAGTGCTGCTAGCAGAAATCCCCAGTAACTTGCCTTTGCAGCCTTCTCACTTTCCCTGATGGCTACATTCGTGTATTTTGAGTGGGGTTTGTTGTTGTTTGTTGTTTTTTGAGTGTTTAATCCTCTGCATGATCTTGTCACATACATTAAACTAAACTCCAATTGAGAGCAGGGAAAAGCAACTAACAAATTTATAAATTTTTTCTTAATCTGAAAGTCTTTCTCTTGATTAGTCCTGCAAGTTCATAGAAACATTGTCTTTAAGGGACATTTATGGAGATCGCTATGCATACTTTAAGGTCATGGTTTTTTTAAAAAGGATAATTATCAAGAAGGCATATGTAAGCAATAGGGTACAAAACTTTGTAACTTACATAAGCAATAGGTACAAAAATCCCACAATTCTATAGTTCAGAATAATGAACTCTCATTCATTATTTGGTTACCTATTATTTGCTACATGATTTTTAAACCCCAATTTCTTTTGTAGCAGCACCATGAATGCAGTGGCCTTTTCCCCAGCTATAAAGTAAAGCTCCATAGAGAAAGAAACGTGGCTTCTACTCAAGTACCACTTCTCATACAGTGCTTTCCCCATACTGAGCATTCCAATGAGAGCAGACTATCTGACTTGCCTGGCAAAATCATTGGTTACCAGTCCAAAGCTATCACAGGAGCACCATCAGTCTGCACAGTTACCAAGACTTCTGTATTCCAGTAAAGGGAAAGCAGAAATGGTCAATGAGCAACTCCAAAAATGCTTTGGGACCTTTGTCACCCACTCACCATCCCCATCTGGAAATTGCTAATGCATAAGATCAGTAGGCCTCAAGAAATGCAGTCTAAATTGCTCACTTTTATAAGAATGACTTTATGATGCTGTTAGCGTTAAGAACAATGAAATCAGCCAAGATGTAAAGACAAGTATTTGTTGGCTTTTTCACTTTTCAGAATATGAAGTTATATCCAGAGAAAATGGGTCATTCAGCGGGAAGAACAAGTCCATTCAAATTACAAATCAAACCTTCTCCACAGTAGAAAATCTAAAACCAGATACAAGGTAAGCCACCTGTGCTGTTACAGGTGAATTCTTTTTTTTTATTTTTTATTTTATTATATTATGTTAATCACCATACAGTACATCCCCAGATTCCGATGTAAAGTTTGATGCTTCATTAAGTTGCGTATGACACCCAGCGCACCATGCAATACGTGCCCTCCTTACCACCCATCACCAGTCTATCCCATTCCCCCACCCCCTCCCCTCTGAAGTCTTCAGTTTGTTTCTCATAGTCCATAGTCTCTCATGTTTCATTCCCCCTTCTGATTACCCCCCTTTTCTTTATCCCTTTCTTCCCCTACCGATCATCCTAGTTCTTATGTTCCATAGATGAGAGAAATCATATGATAATTGTCTTTCTCTGCTTGACTTATTTCACTTAGCATTATCTCCTCCAGTGCCGTCCATGTTGCAGCAAATGTTGAGAATTCGTTCTTTCTGATAGCTGAGTAATATTCCATTGTATATATGGACCACAGCTTCTTAATCCAGTCATCTGTTGAAGGGCATCTCGGCTCCTTCCATGATTTGGCTATTGTGGACAATGCAGCTATGAACATTGGGGTGCATATGGCCCTTCTCTTTACTACGTCTGTATCTTTGGGGTAAACACCCAGTAGTGCAATGGCTGGGTCATAGGGTAGTTCAATTTTTAACTTTTTAAGGGACCTCCACACTGTTTTCCAGAGTGGCTGTACCAACTTGCATTCCCACCAACAATGTAGGAGGGATCCCCTTTCTCCACATCCTCTCCAACAATTGTTGTTTCTTGCCTTGTCTATCTTTGCCATTCTAACTGGCGTAAGGTGGTATCTCAGTGTGGTTTTGATTTGAATTTCCCTGATGGCTAATGATTTTGAACATTTTTTCATGTGTCTGTTAGCCATTTGTATGTCTTCATTGGAAAAGTGTCTGTTCATATCTTCTGCCCATTTTATGATTTGTTTATTTGTTTCTCGTGTATTGAGTTTGAGAAGTTCTTTGTAGATCTTGGATACCAGTCCTTTATCTGTGGTGTCCTTTGCAAATATATTCTCCCATTCCGTGGGCTGTCTCTTAGTTTTTTTGACTGTTTCCTTGGCTGTGCAGAAGCTCTTTATCCTGATAAAGTCCCATAAGTTCATTTTATCTTTTATTTCTCTTGCCTTTGGAGATGTGTCGTGAAAAAGGTTGCTCTGGCCGATGTCATAGAAGTTGTTGCCTATGTTCTCCTCTAGAATTTTGATGGATTCCTGTCTCACATTGAGGTCTTTCATCCATTTGGAGTTTATTTTTGTGTATGGTGTGAGAGAGTGGTCAAGTTTCATTCTTTTGCATGTAGCTGTCCAATTTTCCCAGCACCATTTATTGAAGAGACTGTCTTTTTTCCACCGGATGTTTTTTCCTGCTTTATCAAAGATTAGTTGCCCAAAGAGCCGAGGGTCCATTTCTGGGTTCTCTATTCTGTTCCATTGGTCGATGTGTCTGTTTTTGTGCCAGTACCATGCTGTCTTTGTGATCACAGCTTTGTAGTACAGCTCGAAATCCGGCATTGTGATGCCCCCAGCTTTGTTTTTCCTTTTCAACAGTTCCTTGGAGATTCGGGGCCTTTTCTGGTTCCATACAAATTTAAGGACTATTTGTTCCAGTTCTTTGAAAAATGTCCTCGGTATTTTGATCGGGATAGCATTGAAAGTGTAGATTGCTCTGGGTAGTATGGACATTTTAACTATGTTAATTCTTCCAATCCATGAGCATGGAATATTTTTCCATCTTTTTATGTCTTCCTCAATATCTTTCAAAAGTGATCTATAGTTTCTAGCATATAGGTCCTTTACGTCTCTGGTTAAGTTAATTCCAAGGTAACGCATGGTTTTTGGTGTTATTGTAAATGGGATGGATTCCCTAATTTCTCTTTCTTCAGTCTCGTTATTCGTGTATAGAAATGCAACTGATTTCTGGGCATTGATTTTGTATCCTGCCACCTTACTGAATTGTTCTATAACTTCTAATAGTTTGGGAGTGGATTCCTTTGGGTTTTCCATATAGAGTATCATGTCATCTGCAAAGAGAGACAGTTTGACTTCTTCTTTGCCGATTTGGATACCTTTGATCCCTTTTTGTCTTCTGATTGCTGTTGCAAGGACTTCTAGTACTATGTTGAATAATAGTGGCGAGAGTGGGCATCCTTGTCGTGTTCCTGATCTTAAGGGAAAGGCTTCCAGCTTTTCCCCATTGAGAATAATGCTTGCAGTAGGCTTTTCATAGATGGCTTTTATGAGATTGAGAAATGTACCCTCTATTCCTACACTCTGAAGGGTTTTAATCAGGAAAGGATGCTGTATTTTGTCAAATGCTTTTTCTGCATCAATTGAGAGGATCATATGGTTCTTGAGTCTTTTCTTGTTGATATGATGTATCACATTGATTGATTTGCGAGTGTTGAACCATGCTTGCATCCCAGGTATGAATCCCACTTGGTCATGATGGATAATCCTTTTAATGTACTGTTGGATTCTATTAGCAAGGATCTTGTTGAGGATTTTGGCATCCATATTCATTAGAGAAATCGGTCTGTAATTCTCCTTTTTGAGGGGGTCTTTGCCTGGTTTGGGGATCAAGGTAATATTAGCCTCATAGAATGAGTTTGGTAGCTTTCCTTCTGTTTCTATTTTTTGAAATAGCTTTAGGAGAATAGGTATTATTTCTTCTTTGAATGTTTGGTAGAATTCCCCAGGAAAACCGTCTGGGCCTGGAGTTTTATTATTTGGAAGGTTGTTTATCACTGACTCAATTTCTTCATAGTTAATTGGCCTATTTAAGAAATCTATTTCTTCCTGTTTCAGTCTTGGTAGTTTATAGGTTTCCAGGAAGGCCTCCATCTCTTCCAGATTGTTTAGTTTTTTGGCATATAGCTGTTGATAAAAGTTTCTAATAATCCTTGCAATTTCAATGGTGCTGGTCGTGACCTCTCCCTTTTCAGTCATAATTTTAATAATCTCAGTCCTTTCTCTTTGTTTTTGGACAAGTTTTGCCAGTGGTCTATCAATTTTATGGATTCTCTCAAAGAACCAGCTTCTAGTCCTGTTGATCTGCTCTACTGTGGTTCTGGTCTCTAATTCATTGATTTCTGCTCTAATCTTGGTCAACTCCTTCCTTGTCAGTGGGTTAGGCCTGTCCCTCTGTTGCTGTTCCAGTTTCTTGAGGTGAGAATATAGAAACTGCATTTTAGATTTTTCTATTCTTTTGAGTGAGGCTTGGATGGCTATGTATTTCCCCCTTAGGACTGCCTTTGCAGTATCCCATAGGTTTTGGACCGTTGTGTATTCATTCTCGTTGGTCTCCATAAATTGTTTAATTTGTTTTTTGATTTCCTGGTTTATCGAGTCATTCTTGAGCAGGATGGTTCTTAGCCTCCAAGTGTTTGAGTTTCTTCCAGGTTTTTCCTTGTGGTTGAGTTCCAATTTCAGAGCGTTGTGGTCTGAGAATATGCAGGGGATAATTTCAATCTTTTGGTATTGGCTGAGACCTGTTTTGTGTCCCAGAGCATGATCTATTCTTGAGAATGTTCCATGGGCATTTGAATAGAATGAGTATTCTTTGGTTCTGGGGTGTAGTGTTCTATATATATCTATGAGGTCCAACTCGTCGAGTATGGCATTCAAAGCCTTTGATTCTTTGCTTAGTTTTTGCCAGGGTGTTCTGTCTATTTCTGATAGTGGGGTGTTGAGGTCCCCTACTATTACTGTGTTCTTATCTATATGTCTCTTTATTTTGGTTAAGAGTTGGCTTGTGTATCTTGCTGCTCCCCTGTTGGGGGCATATATATTAATAATTGTCATATCCACTTGTTGAATACTTCCTTTAAGAATAATATAGTGCCCTTCTGTATCTCTCTCTATGGCCTCTAGTTTAAAATCCAGTCTATCTGATATGAGAATTGCTACTCCAGCTTTCTTTTGAGGTCCATTTGCGTGGAAGATGGTACTCCATCCCCTTACTCTAAGTCTGAATGCATCTTTGGGTTCAAAATGAGTCTCTTGTAGACAGCAAATGGATGGGTCATGTCTTTTTATCCAATCTGCAACCCTGTGGCGTTTTATGGGAGAGTTTAAGCCATTTAGATTGATAGAGATTATTGACAGATATGATTTTAATGATGCCATTTCTCTTTAAAGTCTTTGTATCGGTTGTGACTTGCTGCTCTGTATCACTCTTGGGGCCTTTTTACCTTTATAGAGCCCCCCTTAATATCTCCTGTAGGGCTGGTTTCGTGGTTACGAAATTGGTTAATGATTGGCGATTTTGGAACGTCTTTATTTCTCCATCAATTCTGAATGACAGCTTTGCTGGATAAAGGATCCTTGGCTGCATGTTTTTCTCTGAAAGAGCTTTAAAAATGCCCCCCCAAGCCTTTCTCTCATTCCAGGTCTCTGTAGACAGGTCTGACGTAATCCTGATACCTTTGCCTTGGTACGTGAGAAATTTCTTTGCCCTGGCCGCTTTCAATACTGTATCCTTGGATCTAATATTTGCGAATTGCACTATGACATGCCGTGGCGTAGGTTTGTCCTGGTTGAGCTTGGATGGGGTCCTCTCTGCCTCTTGGACACGAATGCTTGTTTCCCTTGCTAGATTAGGGAAGTTTTCAGCTACAATTTGTTCAAATATCTCTTCTAGACCTCTGTTTTTCTCCACCCCTTCAGGGATGCCGATGATTCTGACATTGGATCGTTTCATAGAGTCAGTAATCTCCCGTAATCTACATTCGTGGGCGTGGATTTTTTTAAGACCAGCTTCTATTTTCGTTTTTTCTTCTACTAACCCATCCTCCAATTCGCTAACGCGTTCCTCTGCCTCGGTGACCCTGGCCGTCAGAGCCTCTAGTTTTGACTGTATTTGGCCCATAGAATTTTTAATTTCTGTCAGATTCGCTCTCATTTCTGCCCTTAGGGATTCTATATTCTCAGCAACGCTTTCTCTGATGCTTTTTTCAAGTTTACTCATCATCTTGACCATTGTTGCTCTGAATTCCATTTCTGATAATTGGGATACATCCATATGTATTAATTCTGTGGCCGAGGCCAATTCTGTGGCAGAGGCCACAGACTCATTATCTTTTCTTTGCTGGGGGGGACTTCTCCTTCTCGTCATTCTGATGAAGAGAGATTGCAGGGTTGTCCAGAGCCCAAGTGTTGACTGGGACCCAGGCCGTGCGCCCTTGTTTTATAGAGATCTTAGGGATGTGGGCTTCTTCCTTAAAGAGTTTATTTATTTATTTGAGAGAGAGAGAGACAGTCAGCAAGAAAGGGAACCCAAGCAGAGGAGTGGGAGAGGAAGAAGCAGGTTCCCGGTGGAGAAGCCCGATGAGGGACTCCTTACGGAGCGTTGTGATCACACCCTAATCCGAAGACAGGTGCTTGGTGACTGCGCCACTCAGGCGCTCCGGGTTGTGGGCTTCTTGATTTTTCAGCCTGCCTTCTGGGGGAGGGGCCTGCCTGCCGGTACTCAGAAAACCCTGTTTGGGTAGAGTCTCTGTGTCCCTTGCGAGGGGGGATGGGGATGGGCACCCTGTGAGCCGGTATTTCCGGGCTTTTGTTCTCTGGCGGCTTTCCCTGGCGGTTTGCTATGCCTCTTCTGAGAGAGCAGCAGCGGCTGAAATTCAGCCTCTGTCTCAGAACAGAGGGATCGCGGATCGTTCTCCACTGATGTTCTGGCCACTTTAACTCTGTTTCTGTTGGTGCTGCTCAACCCTGCAGCATCCCGGGCTGTGCGCCCCACACCCGGCGTCCCAGCCCTCACTTCCAGGGCCGGCACGTCTCTGTCCTTTGTGTTTCCAACCCCGCCAGCCGCCAGCCGCCCCGCGCGGGCTCCCGGAGCTCCCCGTCTCAGTCTGGTGTCTCACGGGTGCTGACCGCGAGTCCGCCTGCTCCCCCGTGCAGGTGGCCCTCCAGCCGCCAGCCGCCCCGCGGACGCTCCCGGAGCTCCCGGTCTCAGCCTCGATCCAGTGAGCACACCGGAGCTCCGGAGCTCCGTGAGATGCTTGGTGGTGCACGCTCCCGGCTCACGGACTCAGTCTGCCGTTTCCAGAGTGCGGGTCCGCGGTCCGCCCGCTCCCCGGTGCAGGTGGCCCGCCAGCCGCCCTGCGCGCGCGCTCCTGGAGCTCGCGTTCTAAGTCTGTTGTCTCGCGGGTGCCGTCCGCGAGTCCGCCTGCTCCCCCGTGCAGGTGGCCCGCCAACCGCCAGCCGTCCCGCGTGCGCTCCCGGAGCTCCCTTCTCAGCCTGCTGTCTCAAGCGTGCGGGTCCGCGGTCTGTCCGCTCCCCCTTGCAGGTGGCTACCGCTTCCCGGCGCCCTGACACGGCGGCTCCCTCCCCCTTCTGTTTAGCTTCCGATATCTGTGCGCGGTTTCACGGCTCCCCGCTTCGTACCTCGATACTCAGCGCTGGAGATGTTCATTTGTAGAGATCCAGATGTATCTTCCTGCGTCAGGCTGATTCCGTGGATGTTCCTGCTGGTCTGGTACCTATCCAGCTCAACTCAGGGGACCAGCTGAAAAAGGGGTCCTCTACTCCTCCGCCATCTTAACCTCTCGTTACAGGTGAATTCTGAGAGTGTGAAATTTGTAACACAGGAATGAGATGACATCGTCTGTCTTTGTCTTAAGGGACAGTTTAGTTTGCATTTCATTCTTTGGCTTACTGTGCACAGCAGTAGATACCTCTAGAGTCATGTTTTGCAAATACACAAGTTATTGGTGGGGACACAAGAGCTGACAAGGTGGTCTTGTAAGTTAGCATTCTAGGTGAGAAAAAAACAGAAGGTCATTAATACCAAATGTTGATGTTAAATACCAAAATTTAGAGAAGGAAAGGTCTTTAGACCAGACACAACTGGAGTGTGTATGATGTAAACCCAATTTGAAAACAGAAGAATTTGGCTGACCCGCTGACAAGAGGAGGGCAAGGAAATGAAAGCTATGTAACAGATGCAGATGAAAATTTGTGATCGTTAATGCTTCAAATAACTACAGACCATTCCCCGGTATAGCAGTCCTTTGCTGTTGGGGTCTTTTTATCACAAACAAATGAAAATCAATTTTTGAAAATAGAAATATATAGTATTAGCAATTCTCTACAATAAAAAAACCCTTTTCTTGACACCTCTTATTACACATTGGTACCAGGTTGTTTATATTACTGTATGGTTTTGTCATTTCTTTTTAAATCTAAAATACCCAATACTTTATCAGCTCATTGTATTGCAAGAAAAATAAGGACCTTACACACTTCTAGAAATGTAATAGAGAAGGTTGTTTTGTTTGGTTTTACATGGCTAAATCATCAAATTTATTACTCAAGGAGATTCTTGAATGGATACAGCCTTGCATTTCCTTAATAAAGCCAATGTCCTAAATTCATTTTGGGACCAAATATCACTCTCTGTGGAAAATCGATTTCTTTTCTCAAACTCCAGAACACTGTTTGATAAGCTGTCTATGCTTTCAGTTAAAATGAAAACACCCTCACATCTTAAGTTATAGTACACCAAGCCACATCGATCAGTTTTCAAAGAGACACAATCAGGAATTTTTCCAGATTGAATATTTCATAGGTTGATAAAGTTTCTTGGTATTTAAAAAGATCAGCAGAGGCAAAGACTGAAACTCCAGCATTAGAAATTTTTTCATACGTTTTATTTATATCTTTCATTGTCATCAGTTGATTGAATTGAACCAGATATGGAATATGACACTCAAAAGAGCCTATTTTAGTTCTGATAGCAAAGAACCTCTTTTAATCTTTTTAGGAAAAAAGAAAGCATCTAGTTCATTCTAGGTGGTTTGCTGTGCATAAACTGTAGTCCTATAGTGCAAATATAATACTTTCCACGAGCATTTTTTTTCTTTAAAGTTCTCTATTTTGAGCTGTAATATGGAAAATTTTACAACTGCTATTTTTTTAAAGGATTTAAGGTAGCCAAAATAAGCATGTATTTCAGTAAAAGCCTATTTGATGATCTTGGTTCTGTTTCCTTAGTGAGATTAACAGGGAGAGAGAGACTATTTTTAACCTAATTATTTTAAGGAAAGAGTAAAAAAGAAAAAGTTACTTAGTTTGGACTTTTTAAAAGGTGGATTTGGGCTTACAGAATGTGGATGGTTTCCAGTTTCTTGCTTTTTATTCCATTTAATACATTGAAAAGCATATTAAAAGTATCTAATTTCTAAATGTTCATTGTGTTCCTTTTCTGAATTAGGCAATGCTCAAATCTTCTCAGAGTTCACCTATTAGTCATGATCAGAAGTAGAAAATAATTATTTCAGTGACATTTTTAAGCCTGATTTGTTTATAAAAGATGTGTGTTTCCATTCAGCTAACATTTGTTAAGTGTCAGCAGTGTGGTTGGTGTTGTGACTACACACATGAATAAATGTGGTGCCAGAGCTTGAGGTAGTGGGGTCGGCAGTCAGTAACCGATCATTCTACACAAAGTGGTGAGAGCTCTGGAAAAAATCTGTACAAGTTGCAAGGGGGATATAGAGTGGGTGGCACTTGACAAAGTCTAGGGAAGTTGGGAAGACTTCCTAGAGGAAGTGACAACTGGGCTCAGGCTTGAAGAATGTGTAGGAAGGAGCTAGCTGCGTAACTGTGGTGGGGAAAGAAATACCAGAGGCAATAGTCCATATCAGTGCAGAGGCCCAAATGGCATGGTTGCGTGCAGTGGAGAGTCCGCTGCTTTCACCAGTGAAAGGGGTAAAAAGTGGACAGAGGCAGTGGAAGCAGCAAGAGGCTGTGGAGGGCATTCTGCACCAGATCAGGGACCTTGGTCAACAGATGGGGAGACCCAGAAAGATGGCAACTGGGAGTGACTTCCTCCAACTTTTTTGTTAAGTATTGTTATGACTTTGATTTAGTTGAAATAATCACTTTTGGTACTAGAGTCACTTATAATGAGTAACAGTTGGTAGAATAAATCAAACAAAAGTTTTTTGTTAATGTCTTGCGAGAGTGCCATTTTGGCATCTTGCCTAATTGGCCAAATAGGTGCATAAGAGAAAAGGACCCCTGGGCTAAGTTGCATTTCATTCTGGAATCACAGGACTAATTAGTCATGGAGTTCATGTCTAGCTTCTGGCTGTAGTTGTCGTAGGACTTATGCTAATTGTTTCTGGAGTTTACCTCAATTATAGGACTTACACTAATTGTCTCTGGAGTTTATAGCCTTGTGCCTCTTATCCCGCCCTAGGGTAGGTGTCTTTCCTGTCACTTCTGTCGTGTGAAGGCCTGATGGGCCTTCTGAACAGGGACCCCTACAACTACCCAAATCTCAAGACAAGCAAAGCCCAAAGGAGGCTCTTTCTAGATTTGTCTTTGGGAAAAAATAATATTAAGTTTAGGAATCCCTAAAATCAGAATCCCATGCCAATTTTGCCAGTCGGCGTAAGTTTTTGGGGCCATTAAGTGTTTTTATTTGGCTTATTTTATTGGTATAATTGAATGAAATCCTTTCAGATATAAGGACTGTTTAAAAAAAAGGATTATTAATATTCATATCTATGATTTGACCAGGACTATACTGAGAGTCCCTAATGGGTCGTGATTTTAAAGTTGTATTTCAGCAGTTTGAAAACATTTCCCCATTTGGGACAGACATGATACACATGGATATAAAGGTGCGCCAATGAAAATTGTTTAGTCTACAATTTGTGGAACTTTGTGGTGGTCAGGTAGTTCAGTCCCCCGTGAGTGGGAATGCATTCTGTGCTCTCTTAAAGGTATGCTAGAGATTAATTTTTTCATTTAATAGACAAGAAAAAAATGTTTTCAACTGAAATATTATGTGCTGAAACCCCTATTAATCAAAATAATGAGTTAAGGAAGAATAAAGTGAAGTTGAATTATTTCATTTAATTTGAGATTTCTGAAGCCTAGAAGCACCTGGGAAAACAAAAGTAACACCCATGAAACAACTGGAAAGCATGGTAAAACAGCATAAAAGATCACGTAGGACCTACTGAAGTCTTGCAATTTTAAAGAGGAGAAAAAGCCTCACAGGATACTTGAGACTAGACCTTGATGGTAAAGGATACAATTGAATGGGACAGACTGGCAAGAAAAGAAAGAGCGGCAAAGGTATTGTTCCTCCAAATCAAGGCCATGTGTATGACTTTGGTGAATTACAAGTAGTCCTCCGAGTTACTACTGACAGCGTTAGTCAGAATAATAAAATTACGAGTGCCAAATGTAGGTTTGTTAGCTTTTTCTTTTTTTTATGCAAGCTTTTTCCATACTATCTTATGTTGTTAAAGCAAGACTTCTTTCCATTATATCTTTTCTGCCCCAACCATGATCCAAGATTAATGCTAATAAAAGACACGCTGTAAAATAAAGAGGAAGTATGTACAGGATGCAGCCACCAGGTGGTTTTTATTACCTATAGAGAATGACTTTAGTCACATTTCAGTGCTCAGGGAAAATTGTATTCCCAATAGGCAAACTTTGACTTATAGCTGTTAAAGTCCACCACCACCACCACCCCTCCGTGAGGTTCTGGAATTCCCTATCTGAAGAGCTAGGAGATAATAACTTTTGAAAGAATTACTGTAACTGTGTTCCAATTTCAGGAGACACATGTACATAATTTATTTTAGGAGCATTTTCCATCATTTGTCTTGACTGAAAAACATGAGATCTTAAAAAAGGTGATAATTACTGGCTGACCATTTGTTACACACTGGGGCGGGAGGAGTAGAGCTTGGCGATAGAACTTTTAACCCAAAAGAATCAATGCGGAGAAAATAGACCCCCAGAGCTTTTTAGGTTAAAAATTCCAAGGAGTCTAGAACCAAAAGTACAGTGGACTATGTTACCTTTTTCTTCTCACACTGTATGCCAACCTTCTCCTGGCCTGTTGTTACCACGTAGCCAGGTTTTTATCTCCTTTGCAGAAGCTCAAAAAATGGCCACAGGGAGGGACGAGCCAACCAGCTGTCTTGCTGCAGGAGAGTTTGGCTACACACTGGTATGAGATGTTTCTATCTATAGAGTGGAGCCCCACGGCTGCTCTGGGGCACCTGGCTGCAGTTCCAAAGGTGACACAGTAGGGGCTACCCCAGCCTTGCCCACAAATGCTTGCAACCTCGGTGGGCTTTGGTCATGTCTTTGCATGGGGAGGAGGAGATATGGTGTGGAGTCGTAACTGTTTTAGTCAGGTGAAGCAGGAGAGATGAGCTAACAGAGGCACACGCTGCGTGACAACTCCATCTCTTTCTTTCCAGGACCCCCTCTTTGTATTCCCCTAAAATACAAAGAAAATATCGATATGTGGAATCAGTACCCAACTAGGCCACTCCCCAGTATTTATTTCCATTTATTCCCCCCATGAAACCTCAATGTGTGGCTCTTGTTGAGCCGAAAGAAAAAGAAAAATACTAACAAGAGCCTCTCTTATCTGCTGCCCACCACTTTGTGTGCAAAGACCACTATGGTTATTTTTAGTTCTGGGAACAGAAGAACTGATAAAGTAGGTGTCAAACATGAAGTCTTGTACTGCTGCTTAAGGGACCAGGAAGTATGAAGTAACTAATTGATCTCCAAGTCTCTCCCACTTCTAAAATGAGACATTCTTATGATATCCAAAGATATCACAGAATCAGTGGGAAACTGGAACTGAAAATAAACCCCAAATCTAGGTTAAGTATGACAGCAAGTGGAACGTCCTGAAAAACCATTTTTCTTTGAATCTATATCTGTGGTCCGCAATGTTTTCAAACAAATTGTTTCTAGCACACATTTGGATAATCCACTGATAGGCTAGGTTCTTCCTGATGAACAGGTTGGACAATATAGATGGACACACACAGTCGCTACACGGAAAAAATAAAAAGCTCCATAATCTCTTCACATGGGCCCTTCTCTCCTAACGACTAAAAAACTGAAGAATCCTTTGCGCATGCCAGATACACATGTGGCCCAGCAATTTCCTATGGAAAATGTATTCTGTCTGGTAATTAAGATATAAATCAAGTTCACTTTATTCAAGTACTTCTGTCCCCTATAGCCTGGGAGGTTTCTGGAGAACAGTTCTTCCTCTAAAACTAAAACACACTGAAGTTTCCTATAGCTGACAGCAAGGACAGTTTGGGACTATTGTTTATGTTGTTTGATTTAATAAAATCTTGGCCCTAAAAGTAAACGGGAATAGAGGCAGCAACTTCTCATAAACTTTAATTCTGGCTGAACAAAAGCAGGCATGTGGAATAGCCATTATGCCCATATTCATGGTGTTTTTGTGAAATTCTGGTCTCTGCAGATTCTGTATTAACTTTTCAACATCTTTTCTCATGGGCTTTGTAGAAAGGAGTAAAATAAACGAGCAGAGCATTAGGCACTTTATTGATTTTCTTTGTAGGTGTGGGTAGCAGGACCATTGCTTCATCATTGAAGAAAGAAATTTAGGGGATTGCTCAGTTTTGCAACTTTTCTTCTGGCAAAAGTATAGCTAAGAGCATGGAACTCCACTAGTCTATAAAGAGAGCAATTATTCTTTCACGTGAATATATTCTTTTCATTACTTTTCACTTAGAATTCCTTAGTGGGGGAGGGGGGCAGAAATGCATAGCAACGCTGTAAACTTGGAGTGCAGCCCAGATCTGAAATTTCTTGTCCCTGTAGAAATGGGAGATACAAGAATGTCCCTGAGGACATACTGGGCAGCTGGTTGATGATACCTGATGCTTGTTGATGCCTGCTGATGCCCTGGTCCTCTGCCCTCTGTCCCTGATCAGGACTTATTTTATCCTCTAATGAATGTCCCTGCAGCTCTGTCCTTTTGGTCAGTACAATGTCTACATGTGGCAGGTATCCAGAAATGCCTGGAGAACTGATTGATTGGATTTCTCTTTCATTATTTGAGTGCTCATTACTGATTTTTTCATATTCTGCTCTCCTATTTTTCTCCCCCTGCCTGAAGCCCTACCCGAATAGGGCTCAAATGTTTCAAGACCACATCAGGGTAGTATTAGCTGACCAAACCACTCAAACAACAGGCAGATAAAGGGGGGGCTTTCTATAGAAAAGGCAGGTTGCTTAAAGTTTTAGACTGTTGCTAGAGTGAAAACCAACTTTTAAATCAATGGGAGTATATAAGTAAAAAGTTCATCGAATAATGAAAACTATAATTTATCTTTATTATAGGCAAAAATAGAGGGAAACGGTTACAAAGAGAAAGAAAGGAAGGGAAGGCAGGAAATGACAGAAAAATGTGTCTAACCTAACCAAATCTGAAATTTAGTTCAGATTAGATCCTACAGGTTGGAGTGTCCCCATCTCTGACAGTTTCGCCCATGAACTACAGATCCAGGGTTTGAAACCCTGGTTTTTCACTTTTCTATGAATCGGTATTTAGTTCTTATGCTGATTTTCACGGTTGTTCTCAAACTCTACCCTCTGTTATCCCACTCCTCTGGAATAGTGTTTTAGCACTTTCTAGACTCTTAATTGAAATCTTAGAATTTTTTGTTAATGTTTTTCTTAGCCTGTGGAGCTATTTTGATAGCAGACAGAAAGATTCATCTGCTGAATTTTTATTCTTCCCAATAACACACTAGCTGTACCCTTATTATAAACTTGACAGCCCCACAAGCAAGTATGTAGACACAGAAGAGTTCTGCCTTGAGAGTTCTAGGGCAATGTTTGTCAAGTTCCCCAATAACAAAATCACCTTTTAAAAGGTTTTCTAGACATAGAAATTTAATACTGGAGAATATTTATAATCACTTACTATGTACCAAGCACCTTGCTTTTGTATGTGTTATCTCATTTCTTCCTCACAAAAAAACTGAATGAATTCTGTTCATTCCGCTTCCTAAATTCTACTTCCCAGAAGCAACAATTCTCAATTTTTTTTCCAGCTTTATGATGGTATAATTGACAAAACTGTAAGATATTTAAAGTATATACAACATGATGATTTGATATGCATACACATTGTGAAATGATCTCTCCCCCCCAATCAGGTTAATTAACACAACCATCACCTTGTGTATTTACCTATTTGGGGGTAATGGTGAGAACATTTAAAGTCTACTCTTAGCACATTTCGATCATACAACACAATGTTATCAATTATAGTTACCATGTTACACATTAGATCCTCAGATCTTATTCATCTTGTAACTGAAAGTTTGTACCCTTTGACCAAGATCTATTTCCCCCAGCCCCTGGCAACCACTTTTCAACTCTATTTCTATAAATTTGACTTTTTTTGAGATTCAACATGTAAATGATACCATGCAAGCGTGTCTTTTACTCCACATCCTCACCAGCATTTGTTACCTCTTGTCTTTTTGTTAATAGATACCCTAATAGGTGTGAGACGATACCTGATTGTGCCTTTGATTTGCATCTCCTGGACAACTAGTGATGTCAAACACCTTTTTATGTACCTGTTGGCCATCTGTATAACGTCTTTGGAAAAAATGTCTATTTAGGTCCTTTGCCCATTTTTTAATTCAGTTACTTGCTTTTTTGCTATTGAGTTGCTTGTGTTCCCTACATGTTTTGTATATTAGCCCCTTAACAGATACACGTTTTACAAATATTTTCTCACATTCTATAGGTTACCTTTTCTTTGTGTTGATGCTTTCCTTTGCTGTGCAGAAGCCTTTTAGTTTTATGTAGTCCCACTTATTTTAGCTTTTGTTGCCTTTAATTTTGATATCAAATCAAAAAAATCATTGCCAAGTCTGATGTCAAGGAGATTACCCCCTATGCCGTTAGTTTTGTGGTTGCAGATCCTATATTCAACTATTTAATCCATTTTGAGTTAATTTTGTGTATGGTGTAAGATAGTGGTCCAGTTTCATTCTCTTGCATGTAGCTGTCCAGTTTTCCCAACACCATTTATTTGAAGAGACTGTCCTTTTCCCCAATTGTATATATATATTTTTTAAAGATTTTATTTATTTATTTGACAGAGATAGAGACAGCTAGTGAGAGAGGGAACACAAGCAGGGGGAGTGGGAGAGGAAGAAGGAGGCTCATAGCGGAGGAGCCTGATGTGGGGCTCGATCCCAGAACGCTGGGATCACGCCCTGAGCTGAAGGCAGACGCTTAACCGCTGTGCCACCCAGGCACCCCCCGCAATTGTATATTCTTGTCTCCTTTGTCATAAATTCACCATGTATGGGTGAGTTTATTTCTGTGCTATTATGTTCCATTAATTTATGTATCTGTTTTTATGCCAATACCATACAATTTTGACTACTAAAGCTTTGTAATATAGTTGGAAATCCAGGGCCATGATGCCTTCAGCTCTGTTCTTTTTCAAGATTGCTTTGGCCATTCTGGGTCTTCTGTGGTTCCATACAAATTACAGGATTCATTGTTGTATTTTTGTGGAAAATGCCATTGAAATTTTGGTAGCAATTGCATTGAATCTATAGATTGCTTTGGATAGTAGGGAAAATTTAACAATATTAATTCTTCTAATCCATTAACATGGAATGTCTTTCCATGTACTTGTGTTTTCCTCAATTCCTTTTGAATTTCTTACAGTTTTCAGTGTACAGATTTTTTACCTCCTTGGATAAATTTATTCCTAAGTATTTTATTCTTTTTGATGCTCTTATAAATGGGATTGTTTTCTTAATTTCTCTTTCTGAAAGTTCATTGTTGGTGTATAAAAATAAAACTGATTTTTGTATACTGATTTTGTATCCTGCAACGTGACTGAATTTGTTTATTCTAACAGTGTTCTGGTAGAGTCTTTAGGGTTTTCTATATATAATACCATGTCATCCACAAATAGAGATAGTTGTACTTCTTCCTTTCTGATTTGGATGCCAGTATTTGGGGTTTTGTTTTTTTTGTTTTTTTTTGTTTTTTTCCTAATTGCTCTGGTTAGGATTTCCAGTATTGTCAAATATAAGTGGCAAGAGTGGGCATCTTTGTCTTGTTCCTGATTGAGAGAGAAAGGTTTCAGCATTTCACTGTTGGGTATGATGTTAGCTGTGGGCTTGTCATTTATGGCCTTCATTATGTTGAGATATGTTCCCTTCATACCACTTTGTTGAGAGTTTTTGTCATGAAAGTATGTTGAATTTCGTCTAATGCTTTTCTGCATCTATTGGGATCATATAGATTATCCCCTTTCATTTCTGATTTTATTTATTTGAGTCTTCTTTTTTCTTAACTACTCTAAAGTTTTGTCAATTTTGTTTATCTTTTGGAAAGCCAGCTTTTAGTTTCATTGATCTTTTCTATTGTTTTTCTGGTCTCTATTTCATTTATTTCTATTCTGAGCTTTGTTATTTCCTTTCTTCTACCAACTTTGGGCTTAGTTTGTTCTTTTTTGTAGTTCTTTGAGCTGTAAAGTTAGGTTGTTTATCTTATATCTTTCTAATGTAGGCATTCATCATTATGTATTCCCCTTTTCTAATTGCTTTTGCTGCATCTCATGTTGTATTTCCATTTTCTTTTGTCTCAAGATTTTTTTTATATTAATTTTTTTATAATATTATCTTAGTCACCATACAGTACATCCCTGGTTTCTGATGTAAAGTTCAGTGATTCATTAGTTGCGTATAACACCCAGTGCACCATGCAATCCGTGCCCTCCTTACTACCCATCACCGGCCTATCCCATCCCCCACCCCCTCACCTCTGCAGTCCTGTCTGTTTGATTTCTTCTTAGACCCATTGGTTGTTCAGGAGCATGTTGTTTAAACTCCACATATTAGTGAATTTTCCAGTTTTCTTCATGTAATTGATTTCTAGTTTACCATTAGGGCTAGAAAAAAATGCTTGATTTGTTTTCTTTAGTTTTTCGAGTCTTGTCTTGTGGCCTAAAATATGATCCATCCTGAAGAATTTTACATGTGTGCTTGAGAATATGTATTCAGATGGAATGTTCTGTAAATGTGTGAGATCTTTCCAGTCCAAGGTGTCATTTAAGTCCAATGTTTCATTATGATTTTCTGTCTGAATGGTACCCCTGCTTCCTTTGCTTTCCATCTGAATGGTATATCTTTTTCCACCCCTTCACTTTCAGTCTATCTGTGTCCTTAAAGCTGAAGTGAGTCTCTTATAAGCAGCATTTCCTTGGTTCTTGTTTTTTGCCCGTGAAGCTGCTCTCTGTGCTTGAATTGGAGAATTTCATCTATTTACATTAAAAGTAATTATTGGTAGGTTTGGACTTACTGTGGGTATTTTTTCATTGTTTTCTGGTTGTTTTGCAATTCTTTTGTTCCTTTATTTCCTCTTTTGTTCTCTTGCGATTTGATGATTTTCTGTAGAGGCTAGCTTTGATTGGTTTCTCTTTATCTTCTGTGTATCTACTATAGGCTATTGTGGGGGGGTTTTTTGTTGTTGTTTTTTAATTTAACCAAAGAAGTGAAAGGTTTTTTTTTTTTAATAATTTTTATTTTGTTATGTTAGTCACCATACAGTACATCCCCAGTTTTTGATGCAATGTTCCCTAATTCATTATTTGTGTATAACACCCACTGCACCATGCAATATGTGCCCTCCTTAATACCCACCACCGGCCTATTCCGATCCCCCAATCCCTCCCCTCTGAAGCCCTCAATTTGTTTCCCAGAGTCCACAGTCTCTCATGGTTCATTCCCCCTTCTGTTTACACTCCCCTTCATTCTTCCCTTCCTTCTCCTATCGATCTTCTTGCTATTTCTTATGTTCCATAAATGAGTGAAACCATATAATAATTGTCTTTCTCTGCTTGACTTATTTCACTTAGCATAAATCTCCTCCAGTCCCGTTCACGTTGCTGCAAATGTTGGGTAATCGTTCTTTCTGATGGCTGAGTAATATTCCATTGTATATATGGACCACATCTTCTTAATCCAGTCATCTGTTGAAGGGCATCTTGGTTCCTTCCACAATTTAGCTATTGTGGACAATGCTGCTATGAACATTGGGGTGCATATGGCCCTTCTCTTCACTACATCTGTATCTTTGGGGTAAATACCCAGTAATGCATTTGCTGGATCACAGGGTAGCTCAATTTTTAACTTTTTAAGGGACCTCCACACTGTTTTCCAAAGTGGCTGTACCAACTTAGAGGCTATTGTTTTTGTTACCATGAGGCTTACACAAACCATTTATGACAGTGTATTTTAAGCTAATAACAACTTCAAACACATATAAAAGCTCTACACTTTTATGCTTTCCTCTCCATGTTGTATTTGATAGCAAGATTTACTTTTTTTACATTGTTATAATCATTAACAAATTGTTGCAGCATAGTTATTTTTAATAGCTTCCTCTTTTAAACTTCACATTAGAGTTATAAGTGATTTGCCCCACCATGATTACATTAGAATATTCTGTATATAACTATGTATTTATCTTTACCAGTGAGTTTTATACTTTTATATGCTTTCTTGTAACTAATTGACATCCTTTATTTTCAGCCAGAGCTCTCTTTAACATTTCTTATAAGGCCAGTGTAGTGGTGATGAATTCTCAGCTTTTGTTTGGGAAACTCTTTATCTCTCCTTCAATTCTGAAGGACAATTTTGCTGGGTAGTTTTTTTTTTATTTGTTTAACTTTAGCATGTTGAATATGTCAGGTCCACTATCTTCTGGCGTGAATGTTTCTGCTGAAAAATCTGCTGATAGTACTATGGAAATTCCTTTGTATGAAACAAGGTGCTTTTCTCTTGCTTCTTTTGGGTTCTCTCCTTGTCTTGAACTTTTGACAGTTTAATTATAATGTGTCTCAGTGTGGATATCTTTAGATTCTCCTATATGGAACTCTCTGGACTTCCTGGATCTGGATGTCTGTTTCTTTCCCCAGGTTAAGGAAGTTTTTAGCCAGTATTTATTTACATAAGCTTTCTCCCCGTTTCTCTCTCTCTCCTCCTGGGACCACTATAATGCATATCTTGGTCTGCTTGATGGTGTTCCATATGTCTCTTAGCAATTTTCACTCATTTTCATCCTTTTATCTTTTGGCTCCTCTAATTAGATGAATTCCTCTGCCCTGTCTTCAAGTTTGCTGATCCTTTGGTCCACTTCATCTAGTCTGCTGTTGAACTCCTCTAATGAATTTTTCAGTTCAGTTATTGTGTTCTTTAGCTAAGTGATTTCTGTTTGATGACTTTTTAAATAGTCTCTCTTTGTTGAAATTCTAGCTTTGTTCATTCATTTGTCTTTTGATCTTGGTAAGCATCTTTGTAACTATTACTTTGAACTCTCTGGTAAATCACTATATCATTGAGATCTGTTTCTGTAGATTTTCCTTGTTTTGTTTGGCACATATTCCTCTGTTTCTTCAATTTCCTTAATTCTTTATTCATTTCTGCACATGAGGTAAAATAGCCACCTAACCCAGTCTTGATAGAATGGTCTTGTGTAGGAAATGAATCTCTTGAATCAGCCCAGCCCAAGTTCCTAGTTGTCCCTCAAACCACTGAGGTTGTCCAAGCCACCTGCTTTGTTGTTAGTGGCTCTCCATAGCTGAGGGCACTCCAAAACCCATCAATGTCCCAAAGGTGAGAATTGCAATCAGCACCTGGATGCAGGCTAATTATCAACTGGACCCTCAGATAGCAGCTGGGATACTATGTACTTAATCCCCCTTCAGAGAGACACTGAAAGATGGACATTTTTGCCTGCTCTCTTTGTGCTAGGCCCAGGATATAGCCAGTAGGAATGCTCCTGTACCTGTTAAAAATGCTCTGTGTGCTACAATATTATGGGACTCAAGAATGCAAGCCCCATTGGTTCTGAGAGCCAGGCAACTGGGGACATCCCTTAAACAGCAGCCACAAAAGCTGGGGTGCCAGACATTTGTACACTCCTTCCAGGAAGATACTGGTGACTTAGTTTTACTGTTGCAGCGGGCTGGAGAGAAGGGATGAGGAAGGCGTCCACCAGTTTCCCAGTCTCTGGTGAAAACTGTAGCCAGACAGTACATATGTGGTATAGTTAGAAACCTCACCCCCAAAAAAAAGCAAAAAAAAAAAAAAAAAAAAAAAAAGCTTTTAGTATTTGGGAGAGAGTGAGTGAGAGAGGACAAGTAGGGTGAAGGGCAGATTAGAGTTATAATCCTGCCGAGCGGGAAGCCTGATGTGGAATTCGATCCTGGGACTCCGGGATCATTACCTGAGCTGAAGGCAGATGCTTAACCAACTGAGCCACCCAAGAGCCCTAAAAAATTTTATTTAAATTCAATTTAGTTAATATAAAGTGTATTATTAGTTTCAGGAGTAGAATTTAGTGATTCGTCAGTTGCATATTACACCCAGTGCTCATTCCATGAAGTGCCCTCCTTAATACCCATCACCCAATTACCCCATCCTCCCACCCACCTTCCCTCCAGCAAATTTGTTCCCTATAGTTAAGAGTCTCTTATGGTTTGCCTCCCTGTCTGTTTTTATCTTATTTTATTTTTGCTTCCCTTCCCCTATGTTCATCAGATAGCAGCTTTTAAAGTCTGCAAGTAAACCTCTTTCAGGGAAGACTGGTATATGGGAGGTTTTGCCTGTTCTGTCTGTGCTGAGCCCTGGGGGTTTAGATGGTTAAGAACTGCTTCTTGGCTACAGTCCTGTGGGACTTATGAATGGAAGCTCTATTGACTTTTAGAACGAGGTGTTTATGGGCCTCATCCCTCATGTGGGAGTCTTAAAAGTTGGGGTACTAGATGTGAGGTCCAAACCATTTGCTCCTCATGGAGAAGCTGGGAGTTGAGGCTTTGCTCCCAATTACAGGACACTCTGCCAGGAGCAGGGTTTATGGAAAGAGTGTTTCTAAGGCTTTCCTACCCATGTCGATGTGGGTGTTCTTTCATTTGCTCAATGTGTATGAGCTGCTTGCTAGTTTCTGGATCTTTCAGAGCACGCTGCTCCACGTGCAGCTGTATATATGATGTGCCTGTGGGAGGGGAGGCACTCAGGAGCTTCCTATTTCACCATCTTAGTCAACTCTCCTCCATTTTCAACTATTTTCACTATTTCTTCTGTTAAATCCATATTTCTAGACTGACCATTTCTCAAAAAAGGCAAAATACATCATTTCCCTGTTCCATGTGTTTGTTTATGGCAATATCTCCTAGAATCCCTCGCCATCATCTTTTGCTTCTATGTGAACTCCCCTATCTGCCATATCGTCTGTCTCCTTTTACTCCTTTCCTTTGTGGCATTCCTTGAGAAATGCATCTTTAGAATAGATTATTATGGAAGATAATATTTTTGAATTCTTGTCCAGAAATATTCTTGTTTTACTGATACTCTTGTTTAGGTGGACACAGATTTTAGAATAAAATGAAGACTTTTGAAGGCATTGTTCTGTTTTGTCTTAAGTATTTTATGTATTTTAGAGATAGAGAGGGAAAAGCCAGGGGGGAGGAGGAGAGGGAGAGGGACAAGCAGACTCCACACGGAATGTAGAGCCTCACGTGGGTCTCAATCTCACTGCCCTAAGATCATGACCTGAGCTGAAATCAAGAGTCGGATGTTTGACTGAGCCACCCAGATGCCCCTGTTCCACTGTTTTCTAACTTCCAGTGCTAAAAAGTCAAATGTTAGAAATTCTGAGTCTGGATCCTTTGAATGGGACCTATTTTCTTCTCAGAAACTTTTACGATCTTGTCGTTATCCCAGAGCTCTAAAATTTTTCAATTTGTCTGCTTTGATTAGTCTTTTTTTTTTTTTAATTTTTGCTGAGCATATAGACCTTTTAAATCTGGAAACTCATGTCTTTCAGCTCTGAGAAATTACTTTCTAGGATAATTACGCACCCTTTCCTCTCCTCTCTCTTCTGGAATCTACTAGTTAAGTGTTATATTCCCTAGAACAATCAGATTTCCTTATTTTTGCTCATTTGTCATCTGAGTTTTTGTCCTAATATTTGTAACATTTAAACTTGATCTTCCAAAACTTCTAACGTTTTATTCTACTTTCAAAATGTCTTTTCTGAAAATTTTTAATAGCATCCTATTCTTATTCCCTATGTGAAATCAGTATTTTCTGAGACATTACTCTTAGACCTTGAGTGTTATAAATCTCATGAGAGAATGTGCTGAGAAAGATTTTGCCACTTCAAATATTTTCTTTGTATAGGGTTTAATCACCCCAAAATATATGCCTTTTAGTTTCCCTACTGTTAATTCAACTTAGTTTTAAGCGATTTCTTCAAAACTTGTCAAATATCATAAAGTGTTGGCAAGAAACAGAAAAAGTAGCTTATGAACATCTGTAGCCATGCTACAAATGGAGCTGAAGTGTAAATAACTGTGTAATAAAAAGACATGGAGATGATTCCAGCAATCAGAGTTGGCCATAGCACAAGGTTTTTGGCAATGGCTGGGAATGTGGAATGCATTGCCCACTTAAATCAAGGTCCAGATGCTTGTAATTTCTTTTTTCCAGTTTCCATTCACCATAATAGGGTGTGTGTGTGTGTGTGTGCACGCGTGTGTGTGTGTGCAAGGTCCTCTGGCCTCTGGGCAAGAATTTAATCTTTAGAAAATATCCCATGCCCAAACAGCTTATGTACATGCAATTTATTTAAATGAGTGACATGGATCCTTTTATATCAGCATTCTCTTATTGCAAATGATAATGGCACCTTGTATCAGTTAAGTTTACCAAATGCTTTCATGTGTAGGTCTCTCACTAAAAACCCTGTAAGCTTTAATCCTTATTGCACAGTTTGTAAAAGCAGACAGTAATAGTACAATGATTAAGTCTCATTGTTCTTAACCGAAAAATAGGTAATACTGATCTTGTAGCATGTTACGTTACTTTATATATGTACAATTAATGTGTCTGATATATAGCACTCAAAAAGTGGTTACCTTTGTTGTAATGCTAGAATCTGTCATCTTATAGATTCTAGCTGTATTGTAATGCAATGCCTCAGTAATCAAGAATCTGATTTCCTGGAGCTCCAGAAAGTTCTGTTACTGCTCCACTTAGTACCCTCTGTACCAAATAGAGCTGTCATCCCTCTGTTTTTCACTCATTTATAAAACGTATTTCCATCTTTTATGTGTTCTGCATTCTTATTCAATTACAAACTTCTCAAGAATGGGAATTATCTCCCAACAGCCTTCTACAAATTTGAGACGCAATACTATCGGCTGACTCAAGTTGGTTTTACACTCAAAATTATTTTTCTGCTAAGTCTGCCATTGAAAAGAACTCTTAATTTCAGGCAAATGGCAAACAGCTTTACTGCTTGAATTTCTTAAAAGGATTTGCTCTACGTAGTCTATGAATGAAGTGTGTCAAATATTGCATAGCAAGTTAACACATAATTCTTAGAATCAAACATACTTAGAACGAACACCAAGGGATCTAGGTTTATTTTGTGTTTTGTTTTTTAATGTAAAAAGTCAAGGCCTAGTCTGTATGAATCTAATTTGTACAGGAAAAGTCAGTTCTTGTGCCCATACTCTTCATGGTGATACTACCATTTCCCTATTTGGAGATACGGCTTCCTGTGACCCCCGAACACCAGAGTTCCAGGAGATAGAGCCAGGAAGTCCTTACAAAGAAATACTTTCACGTCACCTGTTCCCACAGCTTAGTCTAGTAATTCTCAAATGCCAGTGGGTATAGGATTCACCTCAGGAACTAGACCCCCTCAAAAAATTGATTCGGTAGCCAAGATGAAGCAAGAAATCAGCATTTTAAACAAACTTTCCCAAATGCCACTCTATCATGTGATTCTGACACATGTAGTTCAAACCCCACAAGGAAAAACATTGCCTAAGTCTGAGGCCGTACCCCGGGCTAGGGTAATAAGAAATAAAAGGCAACTTTCCATTAAGTAGCTAAAACATTTGAAGGAAAGAGAGACTCCTCGTTGCTGGCATTAGCCTGGGTCCACCACATACCTCTTTCCTATATGTTCCTTACCAACTTGCCTAGTTCTTTTTTTTTTTTTTCTTTTTTTAGATTTTTACTGGGTTTTATTGAAATCATGGTTCTGGTTAATGAAAGTATCTCAAAAAATTATCTATAAAAAGATTAATAGGAAAATATATGTAGGGTTACATTTAGTCCCAAACTGCCTGCCTAGTTGTTTCTACTAGTTAACTGTCTTTTTAAAATTCCAATCTTTTTTATTAACTTAATCCTTGTACAAAATATTAGACAAGGTGTTTGGAAAGTAAAGAGTTTATTTCCCCAGGCTGCTTCTCAAATATATGTGTACTCACCGTCCTCAAGGTTTCTAAATAGAATCAGGAAGGTTTTCAGTATAACAAAGGAAGGTTGCTTCGTACCCCTGAAGAATATATTACAATTTCTTTAAAAAATTTCTCTCCTACACAGCTATGAATTCCAGGTGAAACCCAAAAACCCACTTGGAGAAGGCCCAGCCAGCAACACCGTGGCATTCAGTACGGAATCAGGTAATCCCATCAACAGTAATTCCCAGCAAGGGTGGAAAGGACCACAGGGTTTTGCCTAAGGAGCTTCTTTGAAACCCAGCTAAATAAAGTGTATAAAGCGTTTCTTGAATTTTGAAAAAGCAAACTGATAAAGGTAGCCTAAAGGAAACACTGCATATGTTTTCTCATTTATTTTGATGTAAAAAAAAAAAAAAAGGCATTATCAGTTTAAAAGATAAAAAGTATAGTATACGCAAAAAACTAGTGAATGAATGCTCCTCTGTATGCTTAGAATCAATGCCTAGACTCGAAATATCAGACACGGTACATCCAGAAAGGGAATTCATTTGATAGTTTTTTTGATAAGCAGCTGTGAAATTTTCTGACCTCGTACACTCCAATTCCTTTAAAAGATGTATCAGTACTCAGCATTATTTGTGTCATTTTTACACCAAATGCACTTCATGGCATTTTGGTGATTTTACCATCAATAGTTTCTGTCTGAATCTCAAAGAGGAAGCTTTAAAATGCAGTGAGAGCTTGAAGAGCAATAAAGATTCCAAAAGATACAGCTGAGTACCTGGCAGGAGACTGTTCAACAGAAAATAATTCTAAAGCAAAACACACTTTCAAATTCAGTCTTTAGCAAGAGTGTAGCACTTTCCAAGTCAGACTTAACCATAAGCATCCCTCTTCTTCACTATGCCACGGGCACCCTGGCGCTTACTTACCTAATGTCACATCTGACTCTGTGTTTGCTCTTTCTCTTCAGCGGACCCAAGAGTGAGCGAGCCAGTTTCTGGTAAGTACTGTCTTGGTGTGAACACAACGACATGCTTTTCTAAACTAATTCAATTACACAGGCATGGCAGAATTTTGGTCTTGATTTCATTTTAGTCCATTTAGTCTTAGAGTATCAGCCAGGTGGGAAGTAAGCATTCCCTAACCTTGAGTACCTACAGTGTATGGGGAACAAGTTGGACATTTTGAAACTCGCTTTCATTCATGCATCAGGGCAGCTCAAAATTTCTGTACAATAAGTCAAGATATAACATCCTCATTTTCACTTTTAATAACAAGTCACATTAAAGCATCTGTTTAAATTATATACCATGCTACCGAAAAACCCCACAAAAAAACAAAACCCAAAAATCTAAATTTGCTCTAAGGGGATGCTATCTACATCGAGCCCTGCATAGGTTCTCTGAAACCTAAACATACTGCTTATCTCACTATTGACAGGAACTGAAGTGGGAGTTTCTATGTTTAAACTTTCATGTTATTTTGGCTCCAATATTTAGCATTGGAGAAAACTAGGTATCAGCATGTTGACAATGAACTTTGCAAAAAGCTTTTTAAAAAACAATTGAGGACAGCTCTTCAATACCCAAAATTGAATACTAAACTCAAAGTCTGTGTTTTCCTTATGCAGCAGGAAGAGATGCCATCTGGACTGAAAGACCCTTTAACTCAGACTCTTACTCAGAATGTAAGGGCAAACAGTATGTCAAACGGACATGGTATAAAAAGTTTGTAGGAGTGCAGCTGTGCAACTCTCTCCGATACAAGATTTATCTGAGTGACTCCCTCACAGGTAAGCAAGGCTACTGGCTGTTTAAGGCCTTCAGGGAATGCCTTACAGCGTTCTGTAACTTGGCCTCTTCTGTGGATGGCTCCAGGGACTGAGGTGTGATATAAACACGGCTCTTCCTTTCAAGCAAGACGTTACCGGAATGCTTAGCCTGGGATTTGAGGCATGCTACTAGAATGTAAATAATGAAAATGCAATATGAAACAAAATCATCAAGGCAAACCTGAATGTAACGGCACTTGCCACACTGAAGCTCAGTTTTGTTACAGCCACCAGGAACAGAGAGGGTACTGATAATAAAATGTGTGTATGTAACAATAATCATGGAAGGAATAGGGCATATTTAAGATTTAAACCTCCCGGAGCTTACAAGATCAAAACACGTGACCGCAAGAGTGGTAACGCCTTGCTCCAGACTCAGTGGCACTGTTATCTTCTCTTTTGTATTCATACAGTAAACATTTTAAACAAACAAGGCTGGCCCCAGCATGGAAAGGTAGACATCTGGCCAGTCATTCAACAAATAGCTGCTTCGTTCAGAGGTTTTCTAGGTACTAAGGACAAAGCAGTACACAAAACATATTCTTTCTTACAGTTTATAATTTAGGAGAGACAGACCACAAATATGTAAATAAAAACTGCATGTAGTGCTTTGAAGAAAAATTAGAAACGGTGAGAGACAATGGGCAAGTGGAAGCTTCTTAGTTAGGATGGCCTCTCTGAAAAGCTAACGTGTGTGCTAAGAGGAAAACTATGAGGAGGAAACACCCCAGCAAAAAATCTAGGGATGAAGCACTAGAGGTAGAGGGGAGAGCAAGGCAAAGGCCTCTGCTGGAACGTGCCTCGCCAGCGGCCCCGGCGTGGCTGAGGCGTACAAGGGGAAGGGCAGGCAGGCAGGCAGACTCAGGCAGGCTCTGACACCATGTAAAGATTTTGGGTTTTCTTTTGAATATAACAGGAGACTGCAGGAAAGATTTATGAAGAGTAACATTATCTTAGCTGCATTTTAAAATGCACAGCGGTGGGGGGGGGAGGAGGGAAGGAGTAAGGGAGAGAGGAAGGAGTAAAAGCAATAGTGGTGGCAGCTGAAGATGTCCATAGCTCAGTCAAGGGACACTGGTGGCTTGAACTAGGGTGAAGGGGGGGTAAAGTACAAAAACAGAAAAGGCTCTATCTGAAGAAATTTGAATAGTTAACACTTCATGATCTTTTAATTTCTTGTTCTTTAGGAAAATTTTATAACATAGGCGATCAGAGAGGACACGGAGAAGACCACTGCCAGTTTGTGGACTCGTTTTTAGATGGACGCACAGGACAGCAACTCAGTTCTGACCAGTTACCCACCAAAGAAGGTATGTTTTTTGAGCCTCCTCCTAAGCAAGAGGATTTTACAAATTAACACAAAGAGAATTCAAGCTGAGGAATGCAATCACTTTAAAAATAATTCTACAGTACTACTGCTCTAATTATCTGACTAGAAAAAAAGACTTTCCTGTTAAGACCTTAACAGAAGTTTCTCAACTTTCCTCCCAGTCCCTAAGACTATTCCTTTAGAGTAAGGGACATTACACACGGACAGCTATAGACATTCTACTTCAAGACAGCACTTCAGTTTGCAAAAACAGCTACGGAACAGTAGTGTTTTCCCAACCTTAAATCACCTCTATATTACCTTATAGTTATACAGAGCACACAGGCATTTTTTTATTCCCTTATTATTTGCTACATAAATATAATTAAAATAGAACAATTCTGGTGAGTATTAAATAACCACTGTAACTTGCTAAGGACATATTAGCACTAAGCTGCTCCTTGAGGATTTATAAGATTGAACATTTAATCCTTAGCCACACAGGGCAAGCGAGAGTATATTAAATGTCGGTATTACGCAGCAATCACTAGGAGGTTTCTGCATTATTCTGACTAGTCTTTTCAGCAGTATTTTTGTTCAGTGGCATCTGAGTCCTCTTTTACTATGGCTGGTGTTTTATCTGCGAACCCGTTAACAGGACACTGAAACACTGGGTATGAAACATACTGTAAATTGTGTATACCGCCAAAACATTTTACATTTGCAGCAAAAATTTTAATCATTTAGTGTAGAGTCCTTGAAGGAAGATTTCACCTGTTTAATTTTTAGAAATTTAACATTCTTAGAACTGCCCTTCTTTTGCTTCCTAACATTGCAGTAAACAGCACCTTTACTCGATCAGTTCTTCATAGACCATGACTAGTCCGGACTGTGCAGAGACTATACTGAACGTGCTCAGTCACACTCAAAACACAAACCCCTCCGACACCTGCCCCTTTTCAGAAGTCTCTCCGACGTTACCAACCAGCTCACCCCACCGTGGTAAGGCACGGTTCAGAGGAGTTTCAGGTGCCCCCCGTGTTTAGTCAGCCATTACAACCCAGGCTCTCTGTTGCTCTCCATTTTCTAAAATACTTCGCTTCACCTAGAGTGACATTCAGCCATTCACTGACACCCTTCAATCTGTGAGTGGTGAGGGCAAAAATATAGCAGCTATTAAAATAAAATTATTTTCCTCCTTAGGCTATTTCAGAGCAGTTCGTCAGGAACCTGTCCAATTTGGAGAAATAGGTGGCCACACCCAAATCAATTATGTCCAGTGGTATGAATGTGGGACCACAATTCCTGGAAAATGGTAGATGCTGCAATCAGGATCAAAAGTGCCTTCCGTTTTATCATGGCAAAAAAATAATTGGAAACACTATAGTATTTGTCACATTCATTTAAAGCTGTTATGTTTACTATGTATTAAAGTTTAGTAGCGATAGCAGATGTTTATTAGAAATATTGCTGAGAATATTTATCAGGTTTTACAAAACCATTCTAAGAAAACAAGATATTGACATTAACAGAATACATTTTTAGGGAAGCTGGCTCCCTATTCATGGTATTTTAAGAGATCATTTGTATATTATTTATCACTCTGTTGTAATGATGTTTTGAGATACTTTTATAACAAATTTAACATCAAAAACTAATATACTTTTAAAAAAAATACTTTTATTAAAATGTATTCTTCTTACTGGTGAGTTAATTCCATAAATCTCAACTTGGTTTAACTTATTAGATCGAATTATCTTGAGCATTTGTATCTGGGGGAAAAAAGGTCCTAATATTCATGTTTATTTAAACTTCAAATTTTTAGTAATAGCTAAATAGCTTTTCTGAAGCATTTCAACAGTTAACCATTCATGCCAATATCCATTTCCTTAAATCTTTGCAAATTACTGAGAAGACTAAATCATTAAATTTGATTTCAGCTACAAACCAAATAGAATATCTGACCTATTCAATTTCAAAATATACATTTTGTTCTTTCTCTGCCCATAAATATGTTACAATGTCTGAATGTACTTTGTCAAACTATCCCTTTAAGCAGGATTTGTCTTGATACTGTTGTTACTATAATTCTAGTGAAGCTCTAAGTAGAGACTGAATGTGAAGTCCAAGCACAAAAGTAATGCATGCCATCCCTATCATTTTACAGGCTAGGTACTCTGTTTTTAGACCTCTAGGAATGAATGTTTTCGTAATTTTGTCTAACTCAACCTGTAATGAAAATCTTTTTTATTTTAAAAAAGTCCTTCATTCGGGGAGGGACATGGGAATACTGCACTGCTGCCCTCTTTCTGAAAGGACCTTTCCTCTGCTTACCCTTCAACATGCTTCAAGTTTATCGATGCTACATTTTGTATTTTTCAAGCAAGTATAAACTCTGCAATAAAGAGATGTAGTTTTTTTAAGACTGACTTCCTCATTTCTGAATGATTCACTCTATAAGGAACATTACAAAGTTATTCAGGATCTACCCAAACCCCCCTCGTATCTGTTGTGTTTATATGTCATTTTAATTTAACTTCTCTGAAATCTATTTTAAAGAAGTTTCATTGTTTTAAACCAATGATTATTAAATGCATTTCTTTCAACGTCAGGGCAAAAATCAAATGGCACCGTGTTTCTTGGAACAGAAAACTGTAAGTTAAAATGCCTATACTTCATTTTGAGACCAAGCAGCAAGAATAATTTTTTTCTCATGTTAATTTAATTTAGTCATTAACATATACAAGACCATTAATGGATTCAATTATCTTTATTAACCTATCAATGTTACATTTTATACATCATAATACCTAGTTGTCTTCTCAAAGAAAGGGATCTATTTTAGTACATCATGTTAATAATAAAAAGCCAAGTTAAGATGGCTAAACTTCAACCTAGCATTTTAATATCCTCCAGGCAAGCTAGAAAGTCAATCACTTTACACACATCAGAGTAGTGTTCCAAAATAACTAGGCAGCTGCTACACTTTTAAGCAAGGGAAGAAAAAAACTTTCATTTTGGTCTTTTTGTGTTCCAGCAAATTATACTTTCAATTAACAGCAACAATGATATCATAAAAAATGCTCTGCTTTTTAAATTTCTGAACTTCAATACAAATTAAAATAGTAGTATTGGAGTCTTTTAGGAGGCAAATAGCTATCAGCTACATTCATCACCGTAGCTGAGCCTCTTATCGATAGCCAGGTCCAGGTTGGGTATAGCCCTGACCAAAGGGAGGGCGAGTGCGAGCATAAGGGTTAGGCCCACTAGGAGGCGGAGTCATAGTACTTCCAGGAGGTGGAGTAAAACCTGGTCTTGGTTGATAGGCCCCGGGTTGGCTTGGAGCCATTCCAGGTTGTGAGGCAGGAGCCACAGTATAATTGGTAGGCTGAGAAGTCTGGGTAGTGTAAGTTTGTGGAGGGTAACTGCTCGCCTGGTACTGCTGTGCTGGTTGAGCAGGCAGCTGCTGAGGCTGGCCAGCAAAGGCAGGAGCCGGTGCCTGGGAAGCTGGTTGCTGGCCATATCCCTGGAACTGCTGAGGTTGTTGGGGTCCAGTCTGCTGACTATAGCCTGCTGAAAAGGCAAAATAAAGTACATATAGATCTTATTTTTCTTTTGGTGAAAGGTTTTCCAGAGAATTAGTCTTACTGTTATGAACCAAAAAAAGATGAGAAATTTAAACTTATTCCTAAGTATTTATATAACAAGTAGAGTAGTACAGTCCATCATATAATGTTACTTCAAAACCAAGTAGTATCAAAAAAATATTTTCTAAACAAATTTTTTTAAACCCTCTAATCTAAATTGAAACCACTATATATCTCTTCATTACAAATGTTTCTATACTATATAATCCCTAAGAGCAAATACCTGTTCTAGCATAATTCCTAGTACAGAATAGATGCTCAAATGATAAATGCAGGAATTAACATAAAGCTAGTCATTAACCTGGTGTGGAGGGGAGGCCTATCTAACAACTGCACCAAGTAAAAACATATCGAGACAATGAATATTTTTAAATGAAGCAGTGGTGCTACAAATATATCTTACTGTGCTACTGAGATGCTTTAAGGTTCACACACTATAAAAACTAAGCCATTTAAGAATAAACATTAAGTACCATTTTCACAATCCTTAAAATCTTTTAGATTTGGCATCTGATGTTTCGCCTTTACAACTCAGAATTCTGACTTAGTAGTAACAGCATAACACATAAAAAACATACGATATTGCCCCACAATATCAACATCTATATTCATTATTTACTAGGATTTTAAAAAAAAATTTTTTTTTAAAGAACAAGTCTGCTTCACTAAAAACTTTTATCTCTACCATGAAACACACCTGCAGCTACTTGCAATGAAACCTCTCCAATGACTGGAATCCTGTCAGCATTAAATACCAGATACATAAGAAAATAATTAAAATATGTACAACCCTGCATTTAAAAAAAAAAAAAAAAAGGATTGAATGAATTTGAGTATATTCTGAACTCACCTTGAACCTGGGTTCAAAATTTACTCATGAAAGAAACCTTTTTGACATAGTCCATGAGTAAAACTGGAAAAGGTCAGAGGGAAACTGCCAAACCAACAGTGTCAAAAATGGTCCAATATTACCACCACCACTTACAGTCTCCAAGCAGAGTATTTAGTTGACAATTTCCACATCTCCCAATCAAATTCAAGTTACTAGGACTAGTAGGATCAGAAATACAAAGATGATGATTTGAAAACTAAATTTTACTCGAGTGAAGACCCTGACTAAAATCATTAAGAGCAAGCTTAACTTTTAATAAGTTGAAAATCAAGTATCTAAGGCATTTTACTTAATGGTAGCATCCAAATACTAAAGTCAATTCATGATAAAATCTTGAATGTCATACAACTTCTCCTATCCTCTATAAAATTTGCTTAATTTTTTTACTGTAAGTTTATGGAGAAACAGAAGGACTCAGCTTTTACTGAAAATGTCTATGAGCAAAATACTGCTGCCTTTTCATCCTGGCAGCTGAAATCTAGACTGGCTTTTTAAGTAAGTCAGGGAACAACCAGATCCTTAATTATTTCTCAACAGAGGGAATAACTCCTATAGGCCTAATGCCATTTCATTAGCAACCTATTAGTCTTTGATCATAATGTGGCAATGCTTCTGTTATGTGTATAGTTTCCCTCCTAGCCCCACCCTCTCTCCCTTGAGAAACAACTTTGGTGAAGAACAAAAATCTCAAGAAATGGAAATTATGTGATTTTTTAAAAAAATTAATTAGTGTAGGACAAGGGATCATATGATCCACAAAGTCTAAAATATTTACTATCTAGCCTTTTATGGCAGATAAGACTGCTACCACTGGCCTAGGTTGGACAATGCAGGATGATATAAATAATTAACAGCAAAGTACACTGCCTGTGACAGAGCTCCCCCATTGAATGCTTGTGTGTCCTTCCATGTGTCACAACCTCTTTGAACCCTAACTGCCTCATTTATAAAATGAGCGGGTAAGACAAGGACAAATGGTTTCCAACCCTGCCTGCACTTTAGAATGACCTGCAATGCTTTTGAAACACCAAAGCCTGAGTCCCACTCCTAACCAAATGAAACAAAATATCTGGGAGTACAGCCTAGGCACCTGTAACTTTAAAAAAAAAAAAAAAAAGCTCTCCGGGTGATTCTGAAGCACAGAGGGAGTCAAAATCCCCTGGATTAGAATGATGACTAGGTCTTTTCAGCTCTGATATCTGCTATTTCTACAAATTATATAACTTATAACACTCTAAAGGACTGCAAACCTAAAATAATCCTAATATCATAATCCAAGCTTAAATTCATCCCACCTACTTAATTAAAAACTAGCAGCTATAGGTTAAATCACTCTATAGCAAATACAATACAAATAAAAATTGCTATATGCATTAAAGTATGTCAAAACTCCAATTAAAGATAGAATTTTATGGTCTAGTGCAGGAGTCATGACATACTTTTTTTGAACAGCCTGAGAGTAAATACACCAGGTTTTGTGGGCCACACAGTCTCTGCTGCAAGCACTCAGCTCTGGCCTGACACAGCGACAGACAGCACAGAAATGAGCGGGTGCAGATGTGTTCCAACAGAACTTAATTCACAAAAACTGGTGACATGCCGTATTTGGCCCATGGCTACAGTGTGCTAATTCCTGCTCTACTTGAACTCTAAAACTCCATAAAATAGAATTTTAGACAAGATTCAACTTAGATAAATTATTTTTAACTACATGAACTTTCGATACTTAAATCTTTGGCTGTGAAACATGAGTTAAATTCTCTGATATAACAAAGGTAAAATTACCTGATTTATAATAATCATGGTCAAAACTACACTAAACAGATTTCATATTAAATATGGATAATCATCAGTGGACAGAAGGTAAAAGAAAATACCCAGAATGCCTATTTAAAAACAACTATATTCAACGTTCTTAGCTGCCCAGATTACATTTGACACAAGTCTAATTTTTTGGCCTATTTTTGGTATTCCTGCATACTCTGGGAGATTTAAAAACATAAGTAGCTTAATTGGTTCTATTTTACTAAGACCGCCTTTTTCATGTATGAGGAAAATGTTAATATTTTTACAGTATGCTGGATTGTATGTGACATATAATGGGTGAAAAAATCTTGCATTTCTGCTGTTTTAAGTCACCCAAGAGAAAAGGAGATCATACCAGTATGAGATAGCTTGTGTTAAAAATGTTCAAGCTACAAGTTATTACACAATTTACTATGACTGTTGACTGAAATGTTGATTTACAATAAAATATTTATGCAAAATATTTAAAAATAAACAGATGTTATTTTCTCCCATAAGTAAATACTTAACACCTCCTATGACAATGTAAGTATTACAAATCAAGGAGTTAAGGGGAAAAGATTCAAGTTTAATGAGTATAGAAATAGCTCACAATCAATGAGTCACCTCCCTCTGGACACACGCTCACCTGAATACTGAATACCGTACTGCTGGGGTGGCTGAGGGGGCGCCTGTGGCTGCTGGGCACCGTAGCCGGCCTGTTGCGGGTACTGCTGGTACATCTGACCTAAAATAGACAAGACAAGGCAAAGAGGCAGGTTTAATTTGGCAGAGAGAAATATTTTTAAAGCACATTTAATTCTCTCCCCACCCAAACATAAATACATGTAGGAACAAGACACAAGAATGTGTTTGTTCCCCTTTAAGTGCTGCGAAATAGAGAAGACTGAACAACTGAACAAACGCAGCTGCTCTGCTCTGGATTAACGGCAGAGAACTCTCAGCAGCAGCAATTAACACTAGTGTGGTCACTTCATAAATTCCAGAAAACCACGTTTTCGAAAAACCCAACTGCCAACAGACAGGGATTGCTAAAATTCAGTAAAAAATCAACCGAGTCAAAAATCAAGAAATAAAAATCTGAGAAAAGGAACAAATACAACTGACAGCTCCTAAATCTCTCTCAAAACATTGTATTTATTCTAAAGGTTTGAACCTTTGTTACCATATGAATAGACTCTCTGGTAACAAGGAACTAGGTGACATCTTTCATGGCAGGCCTCAAAGACACCTGCGGCATTTGACAACAGTTTGCTTTTCCATCATCGGAATATCCTCGCCCATCCTGCAGAATCTGATAAAAGCCTAAATGGTCCTTCACTGTGCACTTTTTGAAAATGGCAGACCTGTTTAACACTGGGGAGCTATACTGGGAAATAAGAGTCCTGTTTGGGGTCAGGAGATCACAGTTCCTATGGAAAAACCTTTTGGACACTGTTACTACTTGTGATTTCTAAACAAGCAAGGATTTATTGGTTCACATCTTTCTCCTCCCTCTACTATTTTATTCTTGTTCTAATGGTGGATTCAGCTAGAGCTAATATCTAGAGTAGCAACAAAACTTGCATTTTACTATCTAGCTAATATTTAAATCTTTAATTATATACTGGCTAATTCTTTAAAAAATATTCAAACTACCTGTTATTAATCTAAAGATTATGAGTAAATAGCATATTTCTGGCAGAAAGGGACAAGTGGAAAAAAGTCACATTATCCTTAGTGCCACCACTCAAACTGAGGTCCAACAAGCAGCTAACACTCACAGTCTGAAATCAAGGGACAGAGCCCACTCCACTGGGCTCCCCACTCAACCCTATGTACTGCCGCACTGAATGCTATATGCTTGTATTTATAGCCAGCTTATTTCCTAGCAAGAAGTTGTCTGCTTTTTATGGGAGAAATAAAATCCACTTAACTATTTTTAAACTACTAATCCTCTTTCCAAATACAACAACAAAAAAACTGACAAAAGTTTCTTGAATGCTTTCCTAACGGTTTAAGACTTACAGATAGCACAAAAGGTAGTACAGGAGTTAACTACCTTGGAAGATACCACCTTAATCCTAGATTGTATTTCGTTAACTAAATTTTAGAACAGAAGTGACCAGAATCTGATACAGAAATATAATCAAAAGGGAAAAATATTTACAGCATCATAATAGGTTCTAATTCTGAGAAATTAGAATGNGGGGGGGGGGGGGGGGGGGGGGGGATAAACCTTATTAGCAATTCCTATTTCAGATACGGAAAAATTAAGCAATTTACCTGGGGTCAATACAGCAAATATGAACCATCATTGGAATACAGGCAAAACTCTAGAGCTTTCGTAGAAGTTCTGTATACATTATCTCATTTAATATAAATATTAGCTTAGGTATCATCAAAAAAAACTGAGATTAAGGCTCCATGTAACAGTCTGTCGCCATCAGTGATTTTAAAGCATAATTGCTTTCCTCAATAAAATCTCACAGGTATAATAACTATTCTTAAAGCAAGCACATATTCTATTTTTTTCCTAAGCTGCTATAAACCCATTATGAAAATGTCACCTCTGGGGTTAAAAGTTTCAGAGGTTTAAAAGTTCAGAGGTAGAGGTTTATCTCCACACAAGGTATTCCTTTTACTTACTTTGTTCAAGTCCAAACCAGACTCTGTCACAACATACTAAAAATGTAATTAAGAAGTCTGTGTCTAGTTGTAAAAAAGGAGGAATACCGTCACATACTTGTAAGAAGAGAGCTACAGGATATATTATTAAGTGAAAAAGCAAGGTAGAGACATTGTTTACAGTAAGCTGAGTTTTGAGTAAAACATATATGCTATGTTTTGTGTATTATATCTTCAGGAAGAATCACTAGAATAAACATAATAAAAACTACTACCTAAAGGAAGACAGAGACTAGGATGAAGCAGAGAGTCACTTTGTGGCACAGAGTGGTAGCCAGCCTCCGGGATTAGCCCCTGCCCATTAGAGCACTCCCACAGGACTCCTGCCCAAGTGCTCCTCATATCCTTTCCATTTTTAGAAATAAGAAAGATTAACTTCACAATACAAAAAGAGCAAAGAATAAGCCATAAACACAAGAGTATTCACGCTCTTGTGCAGTCCGCTTCTCACACTCAATAGGGCTAGCCTGTATACCAAGAGAATATTGTAGAAATCATGACATTTCTGAGGACAGGTCACAAAAGACAGCCACCTTCTCCCTTAACTCTCTCTTGATCATTTATTTGTTCACTCTCTGCTGGAAGCTGCTGTGGCATGAGGTCACCTAAGCAGCCTAGGAGCGGTCCATGTGAGGAACTGAAGCCTCCTGACAACTATGTGAGAGAGCCCTCTTAGAAGCGGATCCTCTGGCTCAGAGTAAGCTGCTGAGGACTGCAACCTCACGAGGGACTCTGAGACAAACCACCTGCCTAAGCCGCTCCCAGATCCCTGACTTCAAACTGCATGATAATAAACGTTTGTAGTTTAAGCATCTATGTTTTGGGATAAATTGTTACATAGCAACAGGTAATTAAAATACAGAGTTTTTTAACTCTGGAAACAAATAGGGGTGGCAGCTATTGAAAAATAAAAGAAGACACATACTCAAATGAAAAATGTGAATCTAGTTACACTCCTGATTTGAACAAGCCACTGCTGTAATAATTATGAGGCAATTAAGGAAATTCAAATATAGACTAGTATGTAATGACATTAAAAGAATCACTTAATTTTGTTAGGTGTAATAGCACAGCTGTTACGTTAAAAGAAAAGCTTATCAGTAGACATGCGTACTGAAATAGTTGAGTGAAATAACGTGCAGGATTTGCTTTAAAATACCCCAGCAAATTAAAAAAGGAGGGAGGGGCAGGAAGGGTGAAAAAGGAAATCCAAAACATTGGTAAGTGCTGAGGATGCGTGATGGATCCATGAGGAGTTCATTATTCTAGCTCTACTTTTGTTTAGGTTTCAAAATTTATATAACAAAAGTGATTTCAAAAGACTGTTCAGGTCATATTATCTTGTCATAGGACTTTACATATTTTAATTATATCCTTTTCACCTTTTTGCTTTGTCAAACAGCAATACCTCCTGGTCTCTGATGATTTTTAATGTTCTTCTCTGTGCCCTCACCACTTACTTCCATGTCTTTGGCAACTACTCAACTGCATATAGTTTTCCAGTAACAGAGGTACCTGCTTTATACGAAAAAGGATAAAACTGTCCAGTTCGTTTCTTTTCATGATGCTCGACATTTTGCTGATCTTTTTAATCAAACATATTAAGACTGAAATCCTTGGGGGGAAAAGTTACAATTCCAAGAGCCCTTTTATGGTATTTAAATAAAACAACTCAGATTTGTTTTTAGATTATTTCATTTTCTCTTGTAAGAGATTGCTATGTTAACCTATTATTAGTAATAGATTTTTGGTGATTATTCTAATCAAATTCTAACCCACAGCTGATCTTACTGGTGATGTCAGGGACTCATTTTACATCATATATCAAAAAGTATTCATTAAAATAGCCTATAATTTATCCTATAAATAACTGACATCTTAACCTAAAGCCGTGCTATCCAATACAATGGGCAGTAGCCACATACGGCGATCAAGCACCTGAAATGCAGCTAGTCTTAAATAAACATACTGCATGTATTTTTGAAGTGTTTCAAAGTGGTGTCATGCCCTAGTTTTCCAATGTGCAGTACAAAAAAACATAATGTAAAACATTAATAAATACTCCTTAATAATAACTTCATGTTGATACACCAGATACTGCATTAAGTAAAACGTATAATTAACATTAGTTCCACTGTATTTCTTCTGGACAGCACTCATCTAGAGATTCACCTCCAGAATGCTACTGATTGACATCACACATTAATAACTGCACGATTTTTATAGTGCGTGTTTTAATGGAAACTAAAAAAAACCAAAACAAACAAAAAAAGTTTCAGCAAGGCACACAGTTAATGCCACCCCAAAGGAATTCAGTGCATTTTAAACAGTGTTACTCTGATGCCTTTGGAAAAAAGAACATGGTTGCTAGGGGTCAGAGGTGGGAGAGACAATATTTGAATATTCACTGTTTATCCTTTTATGTTTTAAAATTTTTACCTACTTGAAAATAATTTTTCAGTTAAAATAAACACAATAAAATAAAATGAGACATTAAGAGGGGATTAAATCTCATTCCTTTGTAAGTGAACAAGCAAACATTATTTGGTACAATTATACTTCCAACTGTCATTCTACAACAGTATACACTGCTTAAGATGGGATTTAAAAACAGAACAAAACAAAACAAAAAAAATGATGTCAGTTTGCCTGAAGAACATATTAAAACTAAAATCCTTAGGAAAAATATTTACAATTCCAAGGCCCCTCTTATGGAATTTAACCACTAAACTCCCATCGTATCCAAACTCTGCTTTTGCCTCCCAGTTTCAACCCACATCAGCTTTAGTTCTAGTCTGTTCCAGTTTGAGCAGTTTCATCTTAATACAAATCAAAGACTACCAAGTTGGTTGAGAAGAGGCTGAAGCAGTAAGAAATTCTTCCCAAACTACCCACTCATCAGCAAACTGCCACCTGCTCAACCCTAAGCCTAGAATTCATCCAACAGGACCGCTCTAAAACAGAGCCACAGGATGACAAGGACTCTATTACTAAATGTTCCGTTCCATCTTAGGCTATGATTTTTTTAACAGGATTGATAAACGCAGTCACTTCCTTCTGGTGCTGAAAATACACATCACCACTTGGCCCCTTTATAAAAATAGTTAGAGCACCACCTGGTGTTTGTTTTAAAGTGGAATGTGTACAGTTTTAAACTTCAGTGCTCGCTGTCCTGAGCTTGTGGCCTCTCAAACCCCTTCAACCATAATAATGAGCCTTTTATCTGTTTAAATACTGAGCTTTCAAGTTATACTTCATTTGGCCTACAGATTTTGTTTTAATACCACTAGTTTTGTCCAATTTTCATAATTTACAGTGAGAGAATATTAAAACCCAGAGAGATTAAATTGCTCGACCAAGGACACATCATTTAGAGAAGACAAGTTTGATTTAAAATACACTGCTTTTTTCCACGAAAGACATATTGCTAACTGCACAAAAATTTAAAAGGCTATTTATCTTTCAAAAAAAATACACTTAAGTTATGCTTTACCTCTATTTTAAAAATCTTTCCAATAACAAAAATAATACACAGATGCAAGAAGGGAAGGGAGAAGGAAATAAAACAGCAACGTAAGTATTATGCAAAATGAAGTGACCCCTCAGCGGGTTACCTCTGACCCCCTGGTTACCACTGACTGGTGACTGGTATGAATCCTTCCTGATCTTTTGCCATGTATTTATATTCACATAAGCACTTTTTCAGGTTTTTTTTTTCTTTTCAATAATCAGAAGCATACCTGACTTCTAACCCGAAAGCATACCGTATCAGTAAATCAAAATTTTTACAACTGTATTCATAGCATGAATGCTTATGTAAGCTCTTTACCATCACCAACAATGCTGCGATAACATCTCTGCACATTCACCTCCCCAAATAGGTGCTCTTATTTCTATTTTACCTTCACTCTGACCTGCTTGTGTCTGAGCTCCTGTATAGGGTGGCTGCTGGGGCTGAACTCCTGGTGGATGAGCAGCAGAGGAGGAGGAAGCAATGCTGTCGGGTGTTCCTGAACGGTCTTCTGCAGGAGCACTGGGTGGCCCTAAACGGTCAGGACAAGTCAGGTCAGCTTCTAATACGAGACCTTTCCCCAGCAAGCTCAGTTAATAAGTTTGGTTAAAAGATACTAAAAACGAAACGTACTATAGAATAAACATAACCACAAATGCAGCCTTTTACAGTTGAATGAATGTATTTCATTTTTTCCTTTGCTCCACTCTCTTTAGAATCCAAAGCTACAACTAGAAATCCTTCCCTATGTAGTGTAGAGTGTTCTATTTCTAACCTCCCCCTGCAAAAATCAAAACTCACTTGTGCAGTTCCACTATCCTCTACCTCATGCTATCTAATTTATTCTGTAGATCAACCAAAAGCACTTCATTCTTCAACGCGTCTCCACTGCCCATAAATTAAGTTCAACCCTCTAGTTTGGTATTCAAGGGTCCAAACTTTACATCTCACAATTCCTTCTCCCACAAGCCCTTTTCAGCTGAAACTAATCTATTCCCTAGTCCCACAATACATCTAATATTTTTCTTCTCCCTCCATGTATCACTGTTCCCTCCAGTCCTATTTTCATGTATTGAAATATGATGTTCTTTAAATCCCAGGTACTAGTAACTCCACACTTCCAGTAAGCCTTCACCCATGAATACTTTGTCCACTTATGAGCTTCTATAAAGTATACTTTTATTATGACCCTTACCAACTTCTACTTTGCATTTCTGAACCGTTCCCATCTTCCTCTTAGGTTATACAAGCTCTTCAGGCCAGGCTCCTTTCTGATTCTTTTTGTCTGCCTTTCAAAGACTACCTCTCAAATTCTTGGAGCCACTCAAATTCTTCTAAAGTAATGAACAAAGAAGTAAATGGAGAAAATGTGCTACAGTTCCAATCCTGTGACAGTCAAAAAAGACACTCTGAAGACAAGTGTAGATATATTTATTCCTTTCAGTTCTTTCTGATGGGCCATACAGAACAGTGGTTAAAAGCACAGACTGTGGAGCCAGACTGCCTCGGTTCAAACGCCAGTGTTGCCACTTAATAGCTAATTCTTGACACACTATCTCATCTCTTTCTGTGCCTCAGTTTCCGCATCTGTACAAAAGAAATAACTTCCACTTCATTTATATTACTGTAAGGATCAGGAGTTAATGAGAGCTTACAGCAAATATTTATAGAAATGGTTATATCATAAGAGCTTATGAAAGTGGTAACTATTTAGAAAGTTCCACAGAGGGACTTGCTATTACTAGCTAAGTCCCCTGAAGGCAAACCTCTATCCTCTGCACTGGTGCATCCCAGAACTTAGCATTGTATTAGGCAACTGTGTAGCTGGCCAACGGCAGTCCACGTACGGATGAGAACTCAACTAGGATAACAGTGGTTGGTAATGCAAGAGAAACTGATGGTTACCAGAGTAAAATGGACAAGTGCTCATGTTACTGATATTTACATACATGTAGAAATACATCTACTCTCCTACAAAAGACACTGTATCACTGACCTAAAACAGTACATTATTTTGATCCCTCTTTTCTCTCTTGTATGTAGTAACCTATTAGTTAATGTTGCCCATCCTGTCTTTTTAATACTCTATTCCTCCTTCCCATATCCACATTCACTATTGCAGTCAAGCTTTTCACAACAGCAGACCTGAATAATTACAAAGTATCCTGGTATTTTCTATGTGCACAGTTTTCTTACTTCAACATACAAGACTACCAGAAAAATGGCCTTCAAATAATGTGAATCATATTAATCATGTTATTCTGGTGTGGCATACACTATATTCTAATCAAAATTTTAAGCCTGACCTTATATATACCTACTGACTCCTCTATCTGCCATTTCTTGACATCTTAAATATTAAGCATCCATTCTGTTAAACTCAAATTTCAGTTGCTCTAAAAAGTTTTTCAGATGTTATCACTTGTGTGATGTCTTCATTTGCCTGATGTCTTCATTTGCCAAGAAACATACATTATACACACATTTTTGTCTTTCCAGAATTTCACACAATTCTCTTTAGTGAACAGTCCCATAAAAGTCTCAATGAAAAATAAAATTAATAGACTGAATCCTATATTTCCAGTTACTAATAATAATGGCAAAGTAAAGGGTCAGAGGTAACAACTAAAAACCTGGACAAAATAGCAGAAAACAACTACTTGAAATCACTGGAAGTCAACCAAATGTCAGTAGAAACCAGAAAAGTTTACCCTCAATGGAATTACAGTGGCTAAGAATTACAAGCCCTGACCTCTGTAGCCCTAACAGCAGAAAACCATAGCGTGAACTTCATGGCTGGCCAACTAGCTGGAAATCTGAGGGAAAAAAACCCTGGATTAAGAGAGCTACCGAAGCAGTGAGACCTATAAACTGTAAGCTCTGCCTAAAATCCTCAGCGGGCCTCACATAAAAGGGAGGCACATAAAAGGGCTCAGGAAAAAAAGCAGCACCAAGAATTGAAAGGGCTGAGCAGAGATATTAGCTGCTATATTCCATGGGGACAAAAACTGTAGTCTGAATCCAAACAAGTTAACTCCTTGCCAGAGCAACAGTAACAAAAAATCAGTCACTATAACATATTAACCATAATGTCCAGTTTTCAATAAAAAATTATCAGATATGCAAAGAAACAGGAAAATGTGACCCATACTCAGAGAAAAAAGGCAGGCAAAAGAAAGTGGCTCCAAATAGGCCCAGATGTTGGATGAAGCAGACAAACACTGGGCAGCTATTATATTTTTAAAAACTATAAATATTTTTAAAGAATTAAAAATGCATCGAGTTAAAGGGAAATATAGTCTTAATGCAAAGGTAAGGAATCTCAAACAAAAAAAATAAACTACACAAAGAATCAAATGAAAATTCTAGAGCTATATGTGTAATCAGAATCTGGAGAGAAAGCAGAAATAATACTGAAGAAATGATAGCCAAAAATAAAAAGAAGAAATCATAGTATCGGTGCTGTTTTAAGGTTAAAACCATTCATATAAGAGCACTTTCCACACAAAAGCACTTTAACCAAAAATCTACATTTAAGTTTCAATTTCTCTAGTTTAACATCCAAAGAGAGAAGACATCAAATATAATTTAAATCCTACAACAAATCTGAAATAAGATTATAAAATGTTTCAGATTTTTTGAAAAATATAAACTTTCTGAATTCTACTTCTGAAAAAAAAATATAAACTTTCTGAATTCTACTTTTGATAAAATTTACCAACACCAAACAGTGCTTATTCTTTAAAGGGTAGGGTTCTACAGCAGGGAGAGCACATAAGAAAGCTTTCCAGGTGCTGGAAATCTAGATCTTTATCTCACTTGGTGTTTTATATAGGTATATAACAAAAGTAAAAATTTACTGAGCTGAACCTTTAAGATTTGTGCACATCACTGTATCTGTTATCCTTCTATTAATGAAGGAAAGGAGAAGGAAGGAAGGAGAGAGGAAATGAAGGATGGGGGGAGGAACTAACTTACCTGAAACCTGATCATCTGTTAAGCCAAACGCTGACATGACATTTTTATTGATTTCATCTTGGTTTTTTAAAGGATCAAAAGCTGACATACTTGCTGCCATAACCTGAGTAGACTGTTTTCCAGAAGAATCAGAAGCAGCAGGCTTTTCATCCCTACCATCGACAGTATCTATGAGAGGAATAAACAAAAACTTGTTTCCATCTTATCTATACTTAGTGAGGCCTAAAAAAATACAAAATAGGGAAAAATGTATGTGCACATAGTCTGAAATGTTCAAAAGTATCTCTGAATATAGGATAATTGTTAATTTTACTTTCCTCTTTATACTTGGATTTTTTAAATCAGAAAAAAAGGATCAAAAAGAAATTTTAAAAACAAAAAATTTTATCTACCTCCTTCCTTAAGAATTATTAGATGAGAAAAAAAAAAAATACAAGCTCCTTAACAGAGAAAAACATTTTGCCCCTTTTTTTGGAGCCCCATGATCTACAATCAGATATATAATGAACACTAATGCTTCATATGTTGCAAAAGGATAAAGAAGCTTAACTCAAGTTATGATGCCAACTCTTATGTTTTATTTCTACTTGTCTATGCGTTAATTACATGGAAATCTCAAGTCAACCAATACATTAAACACATCCTTTTAATTTGCTATGTCTCCCTTACAATACTTTACAGCTGAAATGATGTATCTGAGATTTGCTCAAAATAATAGGGGTGGAAATATACGGGAGTCTAGATGACATGTACTATGAGTTGATAATTACTGAAGTTGGGGGTGGGTTCACAAGATTCATTAGAGTACTGTGTCTACTTTTGTATATCTTTCCATAATGAATTATTTTTTAAAATAGAAAAATAAAATTTTAAACATGAGCATGATAAATTTAAAACCATGCTTTTCTTCTAAGCATACTAAAGTACTCAACAGGCATTTATACCACTGTAATGTGAAAGAAAAGGGATTCAAGAATAACCCACATTTTACAAATAGGTACCCGAAACCAAAAAGATACCAAAAATTAAAAAAAAGATACCAAAAACAAAACAAGTAAACAAAAAAGAATACTGCTAACCGTTTACTCAATTAACAATTATCAATTTTTTGGTTACCAAACAAGTAAATGAACATCAATTATTAGATAATCTCTGTGATCAAGACAAAATTTATCTTGTGAAAAACTGTATGTACTAAGTAGAATATAAGCACACATGGGCTTGCAGCTCATACTCATTCCTATCATTCCACTGGTTACACTAATATTTCCTCCATTTCTGGAAGAAAACTCCTGTAAGTACTCCTTTAAAATAAATTATTCATCTTCCCCACCAATTTTCTTCCTAATTCCTAATTTCAAGGCTACACCCCAAAAGCATATCACACCAATCTTATAAGTTATTCCCTCTCACACTACTACCTTCCACTACCTTTGCATCATCCTTCCACTTATTACAAACTAAATCCATCAGGAAGCACAATACCATATGCCCACGAGCCTACTAGTTGCTCCTACTAGCCTATTAGCTGCTACGGCTACTGCGACAGGTCAATGCAGTACCCAAAGTAGCCTACATCATGTTCCTCCAAGAGGAAGCAAGTGTCCAAAGGCCACTGCAGAGGTAGACCACTGAAGAACATAGGTAACCACGTATTCTTGGGTGAGGGCAAGCCACATTGTTCTAAAGAGTACTGACAGCTGACTGGCAACACTGTTTTGTAGCCTAGACTTTCAGTTTCTGGTGTAGGATTTTTTTGGTTTATTTTACACTATTATTCTGATTATTAGGTCAGGATATGTTCTAAAAGCTTAGAAGCTTAAAAATTTCATAGAAGGCAGGTGGTCAAGAGGTAAGTGATCTTGTTAAGTACAGGAGAGGAAACAAAAAATAAATTACAACCATCTGTAAAACTAAAGCACAAAATGTATTATTCAACTCTTTAGATAACTGGGATAGGATACCCTGACAAGAAGGGAGGCCACACAAAGAAACAATATATGATATAATTTCCAAGATGCAGAGAAGAAACCAGTTTTAACATCTTTTACATTAACATAAGTAAGAAGTTAATAATAAAACATATGAAAATAAAGGGTTAATAAAGAGAAGTAGTAAATACAATGGCAAGAAATATGTGAGAACAGAAAGGTTGTTTCACCAAACCTAAAAGCTTACTTCCATTCCTTACAGCAGCACACAGGCTACCATAGGTAATTTCTGCACAGTACTGGCTATACTTGTTGAATTTTCATCTAAGTTTCGGAAGATTCTACAGATGCTTAAAACCCCTGAAATTATCAGTGAATGTTGTTGTGTCAGCATCCATGAATTCTTCTGCTGACAAATGGTTAAAAGTTTTCTTCAGATTTCTTGACCTAAAGTTAGAGCTTTTTGTCAGGCCATTTGCTTTGACCTGAAATATAAAAAGTTTCATCATAAAAAGGCCAATTAGATCTTATAGTATTTCAGCAAATCTCCAATATGTTCTAAAACACAGAAGTGGAACCAGAAGTTACTAATCACCAAATATTTATTGAGAACCTACTATTAATTCCACATAGCTGAAGGAAGAGAGGAAGAGGAAAATTTCAGAAAATGCAACTTTTATTTACACTGTATCTAAACTACTAAAGAAAAAAAATCCAAAATTTAAATGGAGCCAAATATACAATCTCTGAGAATCTAATGGCCGCAAGGGATCATAAAATGCCACTTTCCCACAAAATCGTCTTCTATTAAGCGCCTTATACACAGTCAGCCAGACTCTATAAAAAAATTACTATTTCATAATATAAACAGTTTTAAGCATGTAATTTAAATGCAAACACAAAAAACAGTAAAAAACAAAAACATATAAGTTTTTTAAGTGCAACATCTAAGAATATTAAAAGCTCAAGAAAGCTTGGGACACCTGGGTGGCTCAGTTGGTAAGTGTCTGCCTTCAGCTCAGGTCATGATCCCAGCGTCCTGGGATCAAGTCCTGCATTGGGCTCCTTGCTCCGTGGGGAGCCTGCTTCTTCCTCTGCCTGCCCCTCCCCTTGCTTGTGTGTGCATGGGCTTGCACTCTCTGACAAATAAATAAAATCTTTAAAAACAAACAAAAAAAAGTTGAAGAAGGCAGTTTTTTAAATCTACTTTCAAGCCCTAATACATAAACCTCAGTCTACACTGTTAAATATAATTTGGTCCAAAAACTTTTGTTAGTTCCAAATTTGTCAATAAATCTTTAATATAAACAGTACATGTCATCTGTAAAATGGAAAAAAAATAAGCTTCTCTTTGCATATGATTAAAAATTGTGTTTAAGATAAACTTTACAATATACCACTTGAATGTAGTAATCTTATTTTTTATTTAAAATTACTTCATATGCCACATAAAACTCATGAAATGATTGCAATTCCTAAGGTGCATTAATTATTATAATAAAAAGGGTTCAAAAGAGTCAAAGGGGGGGGCGCCTGGGTGGCACAGCAGTTAAGCGTCTGCCTTCGGCTCAGGGCGTGATCCCAGTGTTCTGGGATCGAGCCCCACATCAGGCTCCTCCACTAGGATCCTGCTTCTCCCTCTTCCACTGCCCCTGCTTGTGTTCCCTCTCTCGCTGGCTGTCTCTATCTCTGTCAAATAAATAAAATCTTAAAAAAAAAAAGTCAAAGGGGTTTGAAAACTGACCTATTCATTAATCCAGGGGTTTAAGACTAGCTGTAAAGAATCAACCAGAGAGCACTTTAAAAATGGGATTCCCAGGCCCTGCCCCTAGTAGGTCTAAAATGAGATCCAGAAACTGGTAAAATAAAATCTCCTGGTAATCCTAAAGGACGGCAGATTTGAATACTAACACAGAGGCAAGAATAAGAAAAGGTAACAACAAGGGTGCCAACCTACTCCTACTTGAAACGTTAGAAAAAAAAAAAATCTGCAAGAAAGATATGAGTATACAGAGAGTATAATGCTAGGCAAAAAAAGTCTAAGACAAATACCATGTGATTTCACTTATATGTGGAATTTAAAAAAGAACACAAATAAGCAAAGGAAAAAAAAAAGATTCTTAACTATAGAGAACTGATGATTACCAAAGGGGAGGTGGATTAAACAGATGATGGGAGATTAAGGAGTGTACTTGTCATGATGAGCACTGGGTGATATATGGAATTGCTGAATCACTATATTGTACACTTAAAACTAATATAATACTGTAAATTATACTGGAATTAAAATACTAATAAAATATTTTTTAAAAACATAAGAAGAATAAAGCAGAATAAAATAGATTCACAGTCTACCATTTTCAGGAATATTGGTGGAAGGTCCTGGTTCTCCAGGTGGTTCCAAGCTATCCAACAAGCGATTCACTTTATTTCGCAGTTCTATCAGCTCTCGACGGAGATACTTCACTTGACTCGATTCAAGGGGTCTTGGTTGGCCATTAACTGGAATAAATGCCATTAATTTGCTTAAAATTAGGCAATGTTCTTAAATAATATATCAACACAATAACAGAAATAAGGAAAAATAAATGTAATTTCTTTAAAAAGTGAAATAAAATTAAACAGTATACCTAATGATGTCATTTAAATGATAACTCTTTTTAAGGAAAGGATTTTTTATTACTAATAATTTATTTTTTGGAAAAAATAAATATTCATCAGTCTTTGTTGACGTACATCCATGGCCCATGGTCAGATTGGTTAAAAAAAACAAGTTTTATTAGGATAAACTACAGTAAACTAAATTAAGGTTTAATGTATTTTTAACAGAAATTATGTACCTTCAAAAGGTCATTTTTTCCCACACTATTCTTTTATATTCTTGATGTAATATTATAAACACCTAAACACCTTATTCTATACATATGTTAAAAGGTACAACACGACTGACAGGTCTGTTATCCCTCTTGCCTACTTTTGACTAAAAAAAGAAAAAAATAGCCACCTAAAATAACTGACCTAAAAAGTAACCTATTAAAAAAAATGCAGAATTCATGAGTCCAAATCACCACTGTCCTTTCAAAGTAGTTACTTCCAATAGCAGTATACACAAGAAGTCAAAGATTATTTAATAATCATTGGGTTTTTTTTAAATGAAGGCAACATTACCTCATTTAAACATTTTGTCAAAATGACCTTCAGCTGACTCAAAAATAAAAAAAGGAAAAAAATGAATCCTTCATCCAGCAACAAAGACTACCACCACTAAGGTTACTTTAAAAAAAAAAAAAAAAGTAAGACAAGGCTCTGAGTGCAAGCTTCAAGACAGGAGTTCAGAAATTAAACTAAACTAAAAGGCTTTATTATGCATCATCGGTACACATATATATATAAATTCCCAAGGCAACAAATTAAAAAAGAAAAGCCGTTTGAAAATAAGGGTTCAGGGATTCTTTGTTAAGTACTTGCAAACATCAAACCATCAATACAAGTTTTTTGAAGAGGACCCTATTTTATGCACTCCCTACATGGTTATGAGGAAGTTCAATACCATCTCCTACCTACATCAATTAATTACTTGCTTTTTAGGGTACTCCTGGGTTTTCTCTATTATCTTAAAAGGAGAAAAGCAGTTCCGTCTGACAAGCAGGAACTGGCCTAGTCCTGTAAGACAGGCCTTAGTGCTGCCGGAAGCTGGCCTGGCTGGCTCTCAACCAGGTAAGCTGCAGTGTTCTCTTGGTGAACACGAACAATTTCAAAGAACAGCAACAATCAGAGAAGATCACTCCGTGACTGCGAAAGGTGAAGACAAAAACCGAGCCACTACATAATCATGTGAGAACTCAGACAAAACAAGAACAACGACCAAACCACAAAAACGACCAATATCCCTGGCTAAAATGAGTGACTGCTGCTGTTTTACCCATTGAAGTTTTAGCCTCAATTAATTCCTCCACCTTATGCATAAGACTTAGTAAGACACCCAATCATAGGACTATCCCCACCTCCCAACAGCATCCAATTTAGGGCAAGTCCCACTTCCTTGAACCTTATCCAAAATCATCTAACATAAGCCCAAGCCTATGAAAAATCCTAATACTTTTACTGAGACATCCCATTGTTCATGGTGTTCATTCTCCCTCACTGCAATGTATTTGTAGTATGCCCCTTTTTACCCCTCACATTGCTTACTTGTGCCTTTTTTCTTAACTTTCATCTTAACAGGTTTGCCACTTTGTATCTTCTCAAAACTGCTGATCCTATCAATTCCCTGACTTCTAGCTCACTTCTGCTCTTTATTATTTTTTCCTCTGAAGTTATTTATTTGTCCTTCTTATACTGAATGCTACAAATATCCCTTCAAGGTTACCTTTGCACACACTAAAAATTTTGTTATGTAGAAGTCATAACTAATTACTTCTAAGTCCCATTATAATTGCTTCTTTGACTTGTTACTTAAGCGTATTTTTATGTTAAAAAGTCCCATAGTTCGTGTTACCTTTTTTGTCCAGTGGTTTCTAATGAGGCCAGAGAATATAACCTCTAGGACATCTCTTCTCTGGTATTTATTGAAATTTGTTGGAAAAACCACTATATGGTCAACTTTTATAAATGCCCACACGTACTCAAAAAAATTATACTCCTTCCTGATTGCTAGATGCATAAGACCAAGCCTGTATTTGATTTGTTCAAATTTTCTCTATCCCTCTAATTTGGAGGCTGCTTGATCTACCAATTTCTAAGAAAAGAGTATTAAAAGCTCTCCCATGATTGTGAATTTATTTTTCCTTAGGGAAAAATCTAACGATATATTGTGATAATGTTCCGAATTGTTTTATATTCCCAGTGAACTATATTTTATCATTATGAAGTGACTACTACTAACGAATTTTTCACTTAGAGTCCATTCTATTAGTATTACCAGCTAGCTTTGAGTTTGTATAGTATATTTTTTAGCTCTCTACTTTCAAACTTTGCGTAATAATATGTTACTATGTCTCTTTTTTATATTTATTTTTTCTTTTTTATATTTAAATTCAATTAGCCAACATATAGCACATCATTAGTTTCAGATGTAGCGTTCAGTAATTCATCAACTGCATGTAATACCCAGTGCTCATCATATCACATGCCGTCTTTAATGCCCATCACCCAGTTATAATCAACGTGTAACTAGATTTTTAACTCCTGTTAGAGGCTATCTTTTAACATGTACATTTAGTCCATTTATGTGTATTGTAGTTAGTTATTTTGTGCCTTTCTACTTATCAAGCTTTCTCTTTGCTTCTTTTCCTCATCATCTAGTGAACCACGTAGGTACTCTGTCTCCCCGTTTTCCCTCTACTGGTTATTTTTAGTCTTTCTCAAATCACTGTTACATTTCAGACACGTATACTTCAATTTTTAAAAATCTAAAGTTAATTGGTATCCTCTTCCCAAACAAGTTTTTAAAATATTTTAATTCCTATCATCCCCTCCTGTCTTGCATATAATCAGCATTTTTGTCCCATTTTGTTTTTATATTCCTAAAAGTATTACTTTTTTTTATAATCAGTGCTCATTTAAATTTCGTGTTAATGACTTATTTGCAGGACGCCTGGGTAGCACAGTCTAGGCGTCTGCCTTCGGCTCAGGGCGTGATCCCGGCGTTATGGGATCGAGCCCCCCACATCAGGCTCCTCCGCTATGAGCCTGCTTCTTCCTCTCCCACTCCCCCTGCTTGTGTTCCCTCTCTCGCTGGCTATCTCTGTCAAATAAAAAAAATAAAAAATCTTAAAAAAAAAAAAACAACTTTATTTGCTCACAATCCCTTGCATGTTTCACCATTCTTCTAGACTCAATTTCCTTCTTGCTTAAGAACTATTTTTAAAATTCTTTTAACGGGGCCCATGAGTGGCAAATTCTCAGTCTTTATTTAAAATTTTTTAAAATTTTTATTTATTTTTATTTTTTTGAGAGAGAGCACACGAAGGGGAGGGGAGAGGGGGAGAGGAAAAGAGAGAAAAGAGGGGAGAGGAAAAGAGAGAATCTTAAGCAGGCTCCACACCCAGCACAGAGCCCAATGTAGGGCTGGATCTCATGACCCTGAGATCATGACCTGAGCCAAAATCAAGAGTCAGACGCTTAATCAACTGAGACACCCAGGTATCCGGAAAATGTTTTAATCTCCCCTTATTCCTCAAGCTTATGAGACTACAGAAAGCTACTTTACCAGTTATTTTTTTTCTGAGCAGTCTGAAAATGTTACTTTACTGTCTCTAGCTTCTATTATTACTATGATGAAGTCTACCAACAGTCTAATTGCTTTGTAGGTGGATCAGTCTTATTCTCTCAGGCTACTTTTTAAGATCTCTTTGCCTTACATGTTTCCCAGTTTCATGATAGTATGCCCAGTGGAATTTTATCTTTATTTATCCTGCTCAGGACTCACTGTGCCTCCTGAATTTGATAGTTTATTTCTTTAATTCTGAAAATTTCTTTAGCCATTACCTCCTCAAATATTTCCATTCCCTATTATGTCCTTTAAAGTCTAAATGGAAATAGGCTGGACTTTCTCATTCTCAAATTCTCTCTCATATTCTTCATCTCTGTTTTTGTGCTTGATTCTGTAATTTCTTTAGACTACCTTCCAGTTCACTAATTCTTTCTTCAAATGTGACTAATCTGTTGTTCTACCTCTCTACTTTGTATTTAATTTTAATGATTATATTTTTCATTTCCAAAAGTTACCTTGATTTGTTAAAAATCTGTTTATTCTTTCTTCATAGTGCCTTTTTCTTACATTTTTTTCTTCTTTTACATCTAGTAAGTTTAAGCGCATACTTTATAGATAAACATTTCTATTAACTAAATTTATTAGAAGTCTCCTCCTACTACTAGTCGTGCCCATTGTTTCTTGCTTACATGGACTATTTCACGTCTTGCTTGAACTCTAAATTTATCAACAGGATCCTGTCTAGGAGAAGCCTGTAACCTGGACTGAGAACATACTCCTTCTAAGAGATTTCCGCCTTTGCTTCTTACCATTTTTTTATGGTAGTATCTGGGCATGCAGATACTATGCAGATAGTTTAAACTTAAACCCAGCCCACCTAGGGGCCACAGTTATAAATTCTTAAGAGAGCCTTCACAAACCCAACAGCTCTAAGGTACAAGAGGTTCCCATATCAATTCCTTGACTTTCCCAGTATCAATGAAGAGGTATTTTTCTTTTACAATATTCTTTTTTAGAGTATAGTTCACTGAGGGTCTAGGACCCAAGGTCTTGACCATATAAACACCAAATCCTTAGTCCTTACATTATGCAGAATAAAACCTTGACCATCACCACCAAAAGCACACCTAGTCTCAGCCTTTGGTCCTTCTGGTCCTGGTTTTTAATTCCATCTATCTTTTGGTCCCTGGACATTTCTTTTACTCTCCTGAGCAAGTTCAGGTATATATTTCAAAAAACACACTTATAATAGTTGATCTAGCATGTCCTCAGTATTTCTGGAAGGAAGGTTTTCAGTTTATCAAATCTTCCTGACAGCAGGGCAATAGTGGTTAAGTATATTAGATTCAATATTGTAAAACGATACCATTTATCTAAAAAAATTTTCAGCAGTTTTTATTTGTTATTAGCATTCTAAAATCTGATTCACATTCATCCTTCCTAGATGGAGATGATATAAATACAAATTAAATCAATTGGCCAACATCATGTTTCATGGAATTGTAAGGTTCAGTGACACGTAACTTTTTAAAAATGCTAAACAAAACACCCAGAAGAAAAGCCCAGATTTTATTTTTCACATAATCATACTACCACTTTAACTTTGTAATCATTTCTATTTTATCCCTTAAGAGTTACGCCTCACAAATTTGTTTATGTCAATAAGAAATAAAATCTAAAGATTATAATTAATCTTTTGGTTCTTTTTAATCAAAACTACTTCTAATTTAATCTTTAAGTACTCCCCAAAATAATGCCTACAGTATGAGGCCTATATGTTAAGCCCTGAGAAGTAAAAACAAATTATAGAAGAATTATATATACTAAGAACTTAATAAAATGAATAAACTTAATAAAACTAAAACTTAATAAAAGTAGTTTTAACCCTGTAATTATTTTCAATCCTAGAAATACTTCTATAAGTGGCATCCATTGGTACGTAAGGTACTGAGCAGATGGAGAATTTAAACATACCTACTCTCTATTAATCCTCAAAAAATATATATACGTATAGAGTAAGGTCTAATAAATCAAAAATTCAGATACAGCTGAAAAAGTTATCACTTAATTCTGAGGCTTTAAAAGAAATAAAGCTGGGTGCCCGGGTGGCTCAGCCAGTTAAGTGTCTGCCTTCAGCTCAGGTCATGATCCCCGAGTCCAGAGACAGAGCCCCGGATCAGGCTCCCTGCTCATTAAAGTCTGCTTCTCCCTCTCCCTCTGCTCCTCCCCACCACTCGTGCGCTCTCTCTCAAATAAATAAATAAAATCTTCAAAAAAATAAAAGGAGAAAAGCTAAAAAGTCTTCAACAAAAATACAATGGACAATATAGTAAATTTATTAGAAGGTTTACCACTTACCAAATAATGTCAGTTTCAGTATCCTACTACACTGAATTGCAAAAGAAAGGTCAGAACTATCAAAAATTGTTATAAGATCTCCATCTGGAATTAAAAAAAAAAAAAAAAAGTTTCAGATTTGTGTGTCAGTAGTAAACCAGAACATACATTAAATTAAAATCTAAACGTAGATCACGGAGCATAATTAGAATCTCCCATAAAAACCTTAAACAAACATTAAAGGATCTAGGAAAGATGTATTTACTCAAAATACTATATCAATTTTACTTATTACTTTTATAGCAAGTTTATCATATCATCCTCATAAAAGCCAAAACATAACTAAGATTAATGTATTAAGTGATATTTTACAAGTCACCAGGATATTCATGGTAGCAATATAACATGGTTTAGACTAAAATCTTTCCATTCCAAAAAATTTAAATATATTTATCAAAAGTTAAAGAAATACAGATTCTCAAGGTTCAAATTTTAATCCTAAGTACAGTAAAACACCACTGATACAAAGGGATGGGAAGCTATAATAGGATCACTGGCCATTTTGATACTAAGATGAAAACTATTAACTCCCCTTAGAAAAAAATATTCAAATACACAAAATTCTGTAATCTCCTGGATCTCAAGGTTAAAGAATATTATAATCAGCTGCCTGTTTCAAAAGCTTTCAAAGGGCTAGGGGAAAAATGTTCTCTAGAGAGAAGAACAGAAAAGCAGCCACAGCAAGAGCTGATCAGGGGCCTCTGCCAGGTATCTTCACAGACACGGTGGGGTGGCAGCGTGAGGATCATAGTTTTGTCCTGGACAGGCTGCTCTGCTAAACCAATTTTAACATTGATTAGACATATCTATTTTGAACAAAGGTGGGAACAAAAGCCATAACTGAGAATTCTGTCATGTTTTTAGAACTTTATAACCAGACGCACTTCTTACAACATATCTAATGTTCAACTTCAATATCTAAACATATTTTTAATAAAGTATATATGTAAAAGGAAACCTTCTCTAACAACTTTTTATTTTTTGAATTTCACAAGAGAAATAGAATATGTATGATAGTAAAAACCTTACCTAAGCCAGTCTTCCACCCTAGTACCCAACAGTCTATGGAACACAAATCTGTACAATTCAAAACACTTAGAAACACCATGAAAAAGAAATTCAATATGGTAACTGGATGTGGAGGACAAACTTTCGACAATGAGGACACCCTAAGCAAGGGGTCCAAAAACAGACCCATGGTCAAAATCCTTGTCTATAGGGATTGTGAACCAAGTATGGTTTTTACATTTTTTAAAAAGGTTTTAAAGAAAAATAGATGAAATAGAGGCCTTAAATGACTCACAATGCTAAGATATTATCTGATCTTTTAAAGAAAGTTTGCCAACCCTTACCCTAAACAAAAATAAGGGAGTTAAGAGAAAGCCAAATAAATAATGAGGTCAGTTTAAATTATACCAAGTTTGAGGTAAACTAAGCCACACATGTGGAAGTCAAAGAGGTGGAAGCCAATGTATTGTAAGTAGATGAGATTATATTAGGGAAGAGAAAAGGAAGAAACTGCTCTCCTTCACTGTCCTATGGAACAGGTAACTCTCAACATTACTTTTGGGTACCGTTAGATCATACTTTATAAAAAAAGAAAGAATTACACCTGTAGCTAAATGGCCAGCTTAGCTGATCATCAGTGGTTTATACTCTCTGTCCACAGTGTAGGTTGTTGGAAAGTGGGCCAACCAGGGACATACCCCAAGCCACTGACATCTCAGCAAAGTCATGTGACTAGGGTTTGGTCAATGTGATGTCAGCAGAAATGATATACATTACCTCAAGGCCTAGAGACTACAATCCCCCATGTAATCCTCTACACTCTGTCTTCCTTCAACTGCTTGCTGGATGTTAATGCTCAAGGTGAGCTTGTAAGCCATGCACTGAACACAACAGAGCTTCTGTCAACCTGGGTCTCTAAATGATTCCTTGAGTGTTAAACCACTGAAATTTTACGATTTCTATTATCGACAGCTGGCATTACTTTAAGTCAGCACACAGAGGCACAGAGAAGTAGCTGTCAGTGATAAGAAAACTAGGACAGCAGTGGCAGAGATATTAAGGGATAAGAGTATTTTTTTAAAAGATGGTATGGGTAGCAGTGCCAAGTATTGAGATCAAGGTGAAATAGACTGAAAATAAATTCAGTGGTAAGACAGAAACTAGTAATCACCTAAGCACATTTCAATAGAGATGTTTACAAAGAAGACAGGTTTAAAGAAAATGAAATAAAGATAATCTACTATTATAATTCCACTATGTGTTTGATGCAACATTTGTCATGTAAAACCCATTGCCATAAAAATGGTTTTGTGGTCAGATGAGTCTAGGGACACTGCATACTATAAATTGACAATGTACATCAGCATATTACATGTTCTGAAAATTCCTACAGTAAAGAAACATATTTCTGTTTCAACCAGCTTTCCCACACTTAGTTGGCCATGAAAATCTTTTTCATTCAATACCTACTGAGGAGTGAAAATTTGGTTTTAAAAGCAAAAAGAAAGCCAGAACTGCATGAGCAAAAGAGAAAAAAGATGCTTGTAAAATATATATATGAAAGTTCTATCACTTAAAACCCCATTTCTAATAATAAATCACTTAGCTATTTAACTTACAAAAGAACTATAATTAACTACATGAACATCCAATAAAATTAAGTGGGTACTCAACTACCACAGAAGGGAACAAAATTTTTACTGAGATAGTTCAATAAAAGATAGGAAAAAAACACATATAAAACCTGAGTTTTAATGACTAACTTCAGAAACAATCTTACCTTCATCTTTATACTTTATTGTAACTTCATCATTACTGAGGAGTTTTCCTCTGAAAACTCGCTGCATCATTAGCACTAATTCATCATAAGTAATATCTTCATTATGAATGGGAATTCGTCGAATATCCTCCCCAAGTTGAGCTTTGATGATTAGCTTCCCACTTAGGTCCAACTGTCCATTCATGGTGGACTCCAGGATGTTGCGTATATACAGCTCTAAGGAAAGACTGATAAAACGGTTTTGATGATTAAACAGCTATAAAAACTTATCTTAATAGTTGAAAAGCAAAACCACTATTAGAATCTAAGAAATTCTGGCCTTCAAAAGAGATTCACTGTTCCAATGTTAAGGTTAAAATGGTCTGGAGATAACTTTATTACGTGCCTAAAAAAACAAGTTTTATTATTTTATGTCTATTATATTTTACCCACATACCTAACCGCTTATCTGACATTACCATTTAGACTTCTAACTTACGCTGTCTAAAAAACTCCAGATCTTCCCAAAATCTGCTTCTCCTATAGTCTTCCCTATCTCAGTTAGTGACAATTACTTCCTTCTAGCTGTTCATGATTTTTAAAAAAGTCCATCAAATAGCCAAAAAACTAGTTGCCACTACTTCTAAACTATTTCTATATTCCAATACCTTCAGTACCTTTGCCTCTACCAACCTGATCCAAGCCACTACCACTTTTTGCGTGCCTCACCACAAAAGACTCCTAACTGGTCCGCCCACTTTTTATCTTTCCCTGCTTTTAATCTATTCTCAACATCAGACTTATCCTGTTCAATAAAATCTAACGTCACTCTGCTTAAAATCTCTTAATAGATTCACAGCTCACTTTTAGTAAAGGACAGAACTACAAGGTCATGATCTGGCCTCTAGCCCCTAGCCAAGTATTTGACCTCATTTCCTACTTTTTTCCCTGGTTACACTGCTGCACCCAGACTTTTAAGTTCTTCTCAACTCAAGGCTTTGCAGTTGCTGTTCCCTTTGTCACGAGCCCTTTTCACAACTCCCATAGGATTCATTATCTCTGATCAAATGCTCACTTATCAGAGGTTTGTCCTGACCAGCTAAACTAAAATGGATCCTCTTTCACTTTCTTACCCTGCTTCAATTTTCTTCAAAGCACTTATCACTATCAGACATTAAGAATTTATTAATTTTGTATTGTCTTTCCTACTAAAAAATAAAGAAGTAAATGGTTTTGTTCATTGTATTCTTGAGACTAGAACAGTGCCTAGCACATGGTACTCATTCAATTTTGTTACATGAAGGACAAATAAATACTGGCTTCCACACCCTATTAGCCTGTATCTAAATGATAACCCTGAAAAGCATACGTGAACACTAAAACAGTCTCAAATTTTTCTCTCTAAAGTAAGAAAGACTTCACTAATATTTTCTCTAGCTTTCCTATTTGGGGAACTTAACGAGAAAAGGCAAATGAATGATATCCTCCTGAGCTTTCTTATAAGACTGTGCACCATTGTCTCTTAATATTCTGTAACTCACACCTCCCCAAACCTTAGTGGGTGTGTAGGATTAGATTCCATATTTTAAGAAAGAAGATGTCACAGAACTAGCCACTAAATATTAATTTGCTATAGAATTTTTCTTTCTTGGGTTTTACTTTAATCCTAATTTCAGGTTATTATTTCAAGGTGATTATTCTGTAATGACATTGTAATTCTAGACTCAAAATATAGTCTGAGGTCTCTAGTAATTTACATGGTTGCTATAGAGTTATAGAAAATACACTTAGAATTAAATAATGTGTAGTAGCTCTTCCTCTCAAGGCCTCTTTTTTTTTTTTTAAAGATTTATTTATTTGACAGAGATAAAGACAGCCAGCGAGAGAGGGAACACAAGCAGCGGGAGTGGGAGAGGAAGAAGCAGGCTCATAGCGGAGGAACCTGATGTGGGGCTCGATCCCATAACGCCGGGATCATGCCCTGAGCTAAAGGCAGACGCTTAACCGCTGTGCCACCCAGGCGCCCCTCAAGGGAGCATTTCCCTAGTTTCAACTACTAGCTCCTCCTGCCCCAAGGAAATGATCTCTCAAACTGTTTAAAGTGCCCTACAATCCCCTACTGGCCACACTCTGGTTTCAACCTCATACTTCACTATTGGCAGCTTTCTGTTTTCTCCTATTAATCTGTTAACATCATACTGGGTTTTCATGCTTCTCTACAATTATTTCTGTTGTGTGTGAAAGCACCCCATCTACCTTCTAACATAGCGACCCTTCAAATACTTGAAGTTTTCATGAATCCTAATTCATTCCATCAATGTTATATATAAATGCCCTAATATTCGTAATATAAACGCCCTATGTCCTTCCAATTATTCCTTAAATGAATATCTCTAGTCCTCCTTGCCATATTCTGAAGAGATTACATTTATTAATAGTATTTTTCTTTCCTTCTTTTTAATTTTAGAAATACTCTTTTTCCATGATGCGCTGACCCACAAATCACATACTGATAGCTTGTAAATAAACTTCCCGGTTGTTATAACAGATTTTTAAAAATTTTGCCATTTAGTGAGGACCCAAAGTCAGACTTGAAGGCCTATATCCTCAGATTTCCCCCTTTTTCAGCAGGCTGAAATTCAAGCTCCCTTTAGCCTAACATTAATTACCCTCCACAGTTTGCCCTTCCTCTTGTTTCTTTCTACTCTTCCTTTTTTTTTTTTTTAATACTTGTATTGTCTGTATTTTAGAGCTTATAGTAACAATGTATTTTAAAATGGGGCATTAAATACTGAATCTAACACTCTAAGGTCAGTTCAGAACAGAGTGGATTGTGCTCCTACATATGGATGTTAAGCTTGTCTTAATGTAAAATACAATAGTTTTTTATCTGCCAATGCTCACAATGGACTTCTCATGAACACTGTGATTAACTGAAACCTCCATAAAACCTCTTCACCTGTTAGTCAAACTACCCTATTCATTCAGGAAACATTTGCTTAATAGCTACTATGTGCCAAGCTCTGAAGTATAATCACTTCAACAAACTGGTAAAGATTCCACCTTGTTTACCTTACAGTCTGAAAGAAATAAAGAACTTCAGTAAATCCATGTATGTTACTTCCTCCTACTCACAGGATGTGTAAACCAGCAATAACATAGTTAAGGACCAGGGCTTAGCTTCAGCAAGATGTTATTACCAACTCTTAAAAGTACCTAGAATAGTGCCTGACATATCGTAGGTATTTAAAGACTTGTTTTTATTCCCTAAACAAGAGATGAATGAGAAATAATAAAGTTCTGATAAGGGATTGGGAGAAGAAAGCTGTACTGGTAGGGTTAGTTCCTAAGTCAGACCTTCACACCGTACTTTTTTTATGTAGCTAGAAGTGATTTCCCACAGCAAACATACTCCTAATTACGAGAAATTTCCAACATCAAATGTAATGAATAGTCAGTCCTTTTTGATTGTGGGAAGATTATTCAATGCTCGGTTGCAATGGGTCTGAAAATATTAGTGTGTTTTACTTTGTATCTGCCACATTAGCCTGCAAATTCACTTATTCCTTGGTGTTGCCCATGCACTGTAAACTCCTGTGGCTAGGAACCAGGGCTTCTTTCATAAGGCTGTCTCCAGTTTGTGCAGCCATCTCCTCATGACATGCATACAATCATCACAAAACTAAGGGCACCACAAAATTTTCCCTTTCTGGGGAAATCCCATTCCCACACTTGCTTATGTACCAGAATTCAGGTCCCCTTTTTCTCTAACTCCAGTCACCAAGTAGAGACTTGTAAGAACTACTAGAACTACTAGTTGCCAGGACTGCTGGTGAGATCCTTACAGCAATTTCTTCTCCCATCTTGTCCATATCCCACTCCCTCTGAAGTCCAGAAATGACACAGCCACTAATTTACCACACCCTCCAACAGGAACACTGTTTTTAGCACTGAAGAATAAAATGACATGCCCAAAGGCACATAAAAAGCCTGCCTCCTGAACCAGAATCTAGGTTCAGTGGCCAAACCTCCAGTTCCACTAACCCTGTGGGTAGCCCTGGTCGAATTCAGAGGGACCTGCTTAGGCACCTCCACAGCACAGCAATTCTAAGAGATTCAAGCAAAATCTACCCTTGATTATTCCAAAGAATCCAAGGAGTCACAAATCCTGCCTGACCAGTAAGATGGTAAAGATTCCCACTACCAGCCCTGTGACTTTAGACAAGTACCTCTCCAAGCCTCACTTTCATCATATACAAAAAAAGAATATCTAAATTTAAAGACTCTTTGTGATGATTAAATATCATGCATCTTAAATACTCAGTATAGTTCATAGTAAAGTAAACTTAGAAGTTCGCTATCATCATCACTATAAAACTAGGTTGGGCCTCCAGACGGCGCTTGATTAAGCCCTGACACAGCTAAGGAACAAGGTTCCTCTTAGGTGACCCCAATAAACTTATTCCCATAGGCCGCTATTCTTCACCTTTCTCACCTTTCCAAGCCCCTCTGGGGGTTAAGTGCTAGACCACCCCAGGCCTCACGAAGCACCTCTCCTCCCCTTTCCAACTGGCAGTCCAACCCCAAGGAGCCAGGCGGACTCGGAGCGAGAGCACTTGCTGGCCCAAACAACCCCGAGACCCGAGGCCCGCCTCCCTGCCACCGTGGCCTGCGGGACTCCCATCCCCTCCCCCTCCACCGCTTCCCCTCCCCCCACCCCGCGACCGCCTTCCCGGGCCCCAGCCCCTTCCCAAGGCTCCCCTCCGCACGCCCCCCGTCCGGCACCCGCCGGTTCGAGCGGGGCCCTCAAAACGCTTCCTCGTCTCCCGGCCCGCCTTGTCGAGAGAGCGGCCGCGCCCCCGTCCCCAGCGGCCATACCGGCTGGCCGAGGTTGCCGCGGCCGCCTCCCCGCGGATCTCCGCTGACCCGACCCGTGCGAGGCCGACGCCGGGCTCTGGGACGTCGTGGGGAGGCTACGGTCACGGCCCACTCCGGTGCCCTCCGCGGCGCCGCCGCACCTCGCTAGCAGGCTCGCGCGGGCCCCGGCCAATAGCACGAACCCACCAAGCCTAGCGCGATCTCGGGCCCAGTACGTGGCAGGTGGGGGAAGAAGAGGGGCGGGAACAAGAAAAAAAATCCGTCCTTTCGCTCCGCCTCACAGCACGAGGCCAACCCAGAACGCATGCGCAGCGGCAGGGGCACGCGGCTGGCTGCGCCAGAGCCTGCGTGGGCCGGAGTCTCTGCTTTCTCACTGGATGATGGAGTGTAGCGGTGTGAGCCGAACGGATGCACGCATGCGCAAGGCGTGACCAAGCACTTCCGGCTTTCCTGAAAGCTTGAGTTTCGGGTCTGCTGCGGGTGGGTGGGGCGTGGTTTGCTGTTCTGGTCTCTGAGTGCTGGTCGAACGTGGGCATTTGTCCAAGTTGGGTGTTTTTTGTGACCATTGTGATTCTCGTCTTGTCTCGAAAAAACTAATCCTTTTTTCCCGCCTTCCTTCCACAAACTCATTCATTCATTATTGGGCGCCTACGCTTCTTCCAGCACTGTGCTGTGAAGGGGGATGAATCCGTTTGTGAGCAAGGAGTTTTAAATAGCATTTACGAGACAGGACAAACCTGTGAATGTGTAAAAGGAAAAGGCTGGAAAATTAAGCCCACTAAGAATTCCGGAAGCCTTTTTGGGGGATAAGGCAGCGTTGACCTCTATACTCTTTCCTTCTCTCTTACCTAAAGCAATAAATACGCGTTTTTATGTAATAAGTGCCCGGGCTCAGACTGAACTCTACATTTTGCGGAGGGCAGTGTTGAAATCTAGGGATGAGGGAGTGCTATTTTAAAAGTTGCAAACAACTTTTGCCTTACATGACGGAGACTAAGCAAAAAGCAAGTCGAACCCACGTGGTCCCCAGTTATTCACCAGATATTCCTGAAGGACCTGGGGTAAGGTGAATTCAGGGTGAGAAGGTATGTTCTTTTAGTACGATACATAGTGTGATCTTTTTGCAGTTAGAAGTCTGAAAAATTCCGTTTGAGAGTGAAATATGTGACTTTAGAAGGCTTTTTGCCTCTAAGTTGTATTTTCCAACACTGCATGTATTGCTCTTTGAAGAATTGCTTGCAGAGATTGAGGAACAGCGGAATAAAAGAATGAAAAAAGTCCCTGACTTTCTCTTCATTACTTGTTATTTAGAACTGAGTACTCCAGATTTGGGGAAATGCACTGCTGTCCAGTAATAATATTCTAATGTCCTTGAGATGGGTAAAACCACACAAACATGATCAGAGGTAAAATATTCCTTAAAGAAAATGAATTATATTTCTGTCAATTTTCCTAAAAGAAGAATAGATCCTGGGGCAGGAGATAAGGAGATGAACCTGAGCCTGGAATAAGGGGAGATAATTTCCTCTCTTTAGGCTCCCAGGAAAGGGACACTCACTTGAGTCCTGTCATTGAGGAGAAATACACGGATCCTTATAGCACTGGGACCAGCTAGAAGCTAGGAAAAGAGGCGCCCATAGTGTGGTCTTGTGGAGGGGTTGGTGCATTTGGACTCTGAAAGCAGCTTGAGGTTCTTTATGTTATAATTCCTTCATGCTTCATCCCCAAACAATGAGAAGTCTTTTTTTAATGCGAAAACCTATTCCCAGCTACTGTGAAAACTGCGATGGTGTAGTGATGATTCCTCAGATCAAAGCAACAGTAGGAGCTGCACAAGGCAAGAAGTGAGATATGAGAGAGTAAAGCATCATTTGGAAGCCAGATCAGAAACTCAGGTGACATGAGGCAAGAAGGATGTCTGTGCAACATTAAAATGTTTACCCAAGATTCTCCAGAAATATACATTGTAAAATTTTTAATGAAGAACTTTATGAGAGATTTCACCTCCTGCCATCCTGGATGCAGACAGACTTACAATGTGATTAAGCATGAAATTAAGGACATTTGGGTTTATTTATATGTCATAGAGGAGGTTTAGAGAAGCACACAAAATTATCAGCTGAGTGTGTCAGATTACCCCTTTAGGTTATAAACACCTTAATAACCAAAACCATATCCTGTTCATTTTCTTGTTTCAGCTTAATACTAAATTGTCCACAAAAACTTCAGTAACCTTTCCTCTTCCTGGTCCTATAGAACAATTACATTTTTAAAAACAAGATCATAATGAACAGCTGGAACTCATTACCTAACCCAAGTATTAAACATTACCAATAAATTATGTCTCCCTGTGTGCTTCTCCCCGAGGTGATCCTTGTGCCTCTCTCCTGAATTTTGTTAACATTGCCTTGTTTTTAAATCTGCTATATAGTTTAATCATATATATGTGTGCCTATGGGATGTGTTGTCAGTCTTACTTGTTTATACGCATTATATAGAGTATCATCTCTGTGGTTTTCTGGAACAATTTTTGCACTCGATATTATGTTACTAAGATACTATATTGCTACATGTAGCTGGAATTCATTTATTTTATTGCTGAATAATATTCCTTTGGGAGAGTACCACAAATTTTTAAAATCTGTTCTATCAAAGTGTATTTAGATTGTTTTTGGTTTCTGCTGTGTGCCTGCATAAACATCCTTTAGTGTGTCTCTTGTAAAAGAGTATCTCTTGTTACATGCTAATACATGGATTACTGAATGGCAGATTATGCAAATATTTAGCTGTATAAATAATGCCAATTCTTGGTATCACTAAGACGTTTTTGGGGGGAGGGAGTGTAAATAGTATCTTTTTGTGGTCTTATTAAAGACCATAAGGATTACATTATAACCCTGAGTTTTTGTACCAAACATTTAACAATTAGACTTTTGGTCCCTTATGAAATTCATTTGATTGTTCTGTATCCTTACTTATAATTCTATCTTTGAGTATATTGTTCACCACCATCCTCACCTCCCCCCACCCAAATTGAAGGCTGTGATTGTATTTTCTCTATCCTTCCCAGCATCTGGCATTGACTGCCTGAGTGAATAATAGGCACTCAATGAGTAACTGTTGAGTCAGTGAAATAGTTATTACTGTTTCTGTAATGTGCCCACAGTTGCTGATGATACAGTTCTGTGTACTTAGGCTCCCAATAAATGCAGGTGATAACTGGCCAAGGAGTGATAACCTAAATTAAACTAGTTACCACATTTACCAAGAACATGGTTTCTCCCACTGTATGTGTAGACGTGGGTTTTAGTTACTGCTGTCTTTCATTAGTGAAGCCAAAAAGGCTGTTATCATAGAATTATCACGTTTTAAACACTTATGGTCACATTTATTGGGGTAAGCATTAATCAAATCATTAAGAAGATTCTTCTGGGGATTCTGTAAGTGATTACACCTTTAAAATGCTATTAGGAAACATCTTACCCTCTTCTTTTGTGCAGAGTTTAGAAAGGTTCTGAGTCAGAGAAAATTGTACTTTATGCTCACCTGGCCAGCTGTCCTATGTGCAGATGAATCTGGTCTTAAAAGAATACCAAGAATAGTCTTGAATCAGAAATGTTGGAAATGTGAAGAAAGGCGAAGCAGTGTAAGGAAATGCCCACCTGTAGCAAGGGGAGAATTGAGGCATCAGTTCAAAGGTTACTTTCCTTGTTGGTGCACTTCTGAAGAAGGGTTAGATTTGAACTGTGGTTTTGAGAGAGACAGTCAATTCATGTATGTACCACCTACTCTTTCTCCCTTTAAGTCTATGTGGCTAGAACTCTTCAACTGGACGGGGAAGATCCCAAGAATGAAAAAAGTAGATTCTCAGACTGGACGGGAAATGGGACAAAGACTATGAGCCTTATAGCAAGTTGGATAAAACCTGTTTCGTCATGTTGTCCTTTAGTAGTTAGTATAAACCATTTTGAAAGTTTCAATCATCTCTGCTACCCTCAGGGGAACAAAAGAAAGGATGTAAGTTCCTCCTTGGGTGAGAATTTCAAAAGAGAAGTTATGTCCCCCCCTGAGAATCAGCAGTGTTGTGGCAGCAGTCGCTAAATAAAGAGAACTCCAAACGGAAGGGGAAACTCGTGACAACCAAATGGCAGCCAGTTGGTCAGGTCAGCCTCCCTTCCATTGGCCAAACATAAAGATCTGTTTGTGTAAACAAATGAAGCTACCACTCCACGCAGAGATAATAAAGGAGAAAAGAATGATAGTTTTACTCTGTAACTTTGAGGAAGTCTTCTTAGCACTAGCTAAAGGAAAATACCTCGGTCTGTCCTACCAGCTGCGGAGCCGTTGAGACTCTAAAATGTTTGTCCTTACCATGGGGCTCTGCATCCAGCCCCTACTTAGAGAAATTGCTTCCTTGTAGGCAGTTCTTCCTAGATTTTATATACCTAGAAACTGGCACCTCCTAGGTATTCAATATGCATTATTGAATAAAAGAATACTAAGTTCCCCACCATTCTATAGGGTAAGCTTCCAAAACACAGAGCAGCCATCACTGGTGAGTTCCTAGCTCCCTAGGAGTATAGGATTTTATCTCTGAGCAATCTGGAAGTGTTCACTTTTCTTCATTTATGTCTCCCGGAGACAGTGCTGAGTTACATCTGTGCATTCTGTCAGAGCTTTGGTTCAAAGACTAATGCCAAAATACCTACATGGAGATCTCACAGCTTTTCATTTGACTAAGAGTAAGGTGGGTTTTTTTGTTTTGGTTTGGTTTTTTTCAGCTCTTTTAAGAAACCCAGATGTCAGATTCTAGAAATCATGCATGTCAAATCATAGTCTGGGTACTGAAAGGCTCTCACATCTCTAGTTTAACATTTATGCCAACGATCTTGCTTTTAGTCCCTCCATATAAATGCATGATTAAACAGGGCCTTTTTAAAAAGTCATTTCTGTGAAAACCAACTTATTATAAAAGGCGCAAAGTAAAACAATGAGATGACAATTTTCACATATTAGTTTGATTAAAAGAAGTTTCATAATACTTTACAGAAAAGGGTATAGCAATGTAGACATTTACACTTTGTTGTCAGGGCATAAATTGATACAAACTATTTAAAGAGTGGTATGGTAACTTTTAACAACATCCAAAACAGCCAACCCTATATGATCCAGCAAGTCTATTTCTAGGGTACCAGAGAAACCTGTAGATGTGAGAGCACAGATATCCCCTACTGTGTTATTTTCAGATAAAAAACTATACAGCAATAAAAAGAAACATACACATACAGTTAGATCTCAAAAACATTTTATTAGATGAAAAAAGCAAGTTTCAGAAAGTTATGTTAATGTGCAGGAAAGAGTTAACATACAAAATGAAAGTGCTATGGTTAGAAAGAACTGCTTGCATGGTCAGCCTATGGCTAGTGACTAGGAACTTGGATTTCAGGAGCAGTCCCACTATTCTTTGATAAGAATGGTGCATTGAACCTAAACTGTAAAACCAATGAGGTTTATGCTGAACCCTGCTTGCTTTCTGGGAGTGTGGAATTTGGGGATATGCCAGCTAGAGGGTGCCTTTGTGACCAGCTCCGAATAAAAATCCTGGGCACTGAGTCTCTAATGGGCTACAGCAGACAACATTTCACAAGTGTCCCAATTCATCATGGAGGAATTAAGCACATCCCGTGTGATTGCACTGGAAGAGATCTTTTGGGAGCTTGTGCCTGATGTCCTCCTGATTTCAGTTCATGTGACTATTTTCTTTGCTAATTTTGCTGTATAATGTTCTGCTATAATAAGTCATAGTGATGAATACAGTTCTATGCTGAATCCTATGAGTGCTCCTAGTGAATAACTGAACTTTGGGGTGGTCTTGGGGACTACTGAATTAGTTCCCTAAACCATTTATATTTAAAAAAAAAAGGAAAAAGAAGCACAAGACTATGAATTTCAGTGGGTATATAATTTTATGTATACATATTTCTTGAAATCTGGAAGGTACACACCAAACTTAGTATAGTGGTTAACTGTGAGGAGACAGGGAAGGAAGAGAAGAGGGGCCTGGGTTTGGTAGAAATTAGTCAAAGGGCATTTTGGCTCCATCCGTCATGCTGTACTTTATTTCCTTTTTTAAAGAAAAATATACTCATGTAATACCTAGGTGGGAAAATATTTTTAAGTTAATTTAAAAATAATTTCAGCCTGGGTGGCACAGCGGTTAAGCATCTGCCTTCAGCTCAGGGCATGATCCCGGCGTTCTGGGATCGAGCCCCACGTCAGGCTCCTCCGCTATGAGCTTGCTTCTTCCTCTGCCACTCCCCCTGCTTGTGTTCCCTCTCTCGCTGGCTGTCTCTATCTCTGTCGAATAAATACATAAAATCTTTTAAAAAAAATAAAAAATAAAAATAAAAAAATAAAAAATAAAAATAATTTCAGCCTGCATGTTGAGTCACAAAATTTTAGAGCTGGTGGGGAATTTAGAATTCCCCTGGTCCTGCCCGTACCTTTAAAAAGGTAGAACCTCAGGCTTCTGCCCTGAGAGTCAAGTATGGCCTTGAGTCACATGGCTTGGAGTTGGGACCACAACTCCCAGTCCAGGATGCTCCCCTAATCTGCAACTGCTGGGTAAGTACTGTAGTCAGAAGAACCAGTCTTCTTTTTTTTTGTTATTGCAAAGGTCCAGAAGGTCTCAATTGTTACAACATGGTTGCATAGCAGCTTCTATCAAAGTTCAGCAAATTATCAATGTCATACTTCCACGTGTAACAAGAGCTGTACTGGAAGAAGATAAGAATTGGACTGCAGTTCTCTGGGAAATGTAGTTTGTAAGCAATAACACCCTTAAATCATACCACTCTGCTTTGCTTTTATTTTTTTCTTCTTTGGTAAAATAGGGGGTTAGCATATTAAGCAATGGGACTTCTCAGAAACATGATCAGTAGCTTGCAAAAAAGATTTACATCCTATTTCTACTTTTGAAGTATTTCACAAATAAGGACTTTAAAAACTAATTTCCAAGTTCATATATTACTTTGGGGGCTATAAAATGGTACAACCACTGAGGAAAACTGTTTACCGGTTTCTTATACTGTTAAATATACACTTCATCTATGACTCAGCAATTCCAGTACCAGGTATTTCAAGAGAAAACATAGAGACTTAAATAAGAATATTTATATCAGTTTTTGGGATGCCTGGGTGATGCAGTCAGTTAAGCGACCGAATCTTGGTTTCAGCTCTGGTCCTGATGTCAGTCAGGGTCCTGGGATTGGGCCCACTTTTGGCTCTGGGCTCAGCATGGAGATTCTCTCTCCCTCTCCCTCTGCCCCTCTGGTTCATGCTCTTTCTTTCCCTCTCTCTCTCTCTCTCAAGTAAATAAATAAATCCTTTAAAAAAAAGAATATTTATATAAGTTTTATTCCTAGTTTTCAAAACTTATAAATGACCAAGTGCCCATCAACTGGTGAAAGCATAAACAAAATGTGATTTACCCAAAACACTGAACCCTACTGCAATAAAAAGAAGCAAACCACTGATACAGCATGAATGAATCTCAAAAATACTATGGTGCCTGAAAGAAGCCAGGATCAGAAGAGGACATGATTCCATTTATGGCATTCTAGAACATGCAAGAGTGATGTCTGGTAGTAGAAAGCACATCGGTATTACTTGGGGTTGGGGATGGCAGAGGATTTAACTGGGGTGGAGCATGAGGGAATGGTACAGGGTGATGAAAAAGTGCTTAATCTTCCTTAGGTTAGTGGTTTCACAGGTGTATACATTTGTTAAATGTTTTTTAAAAAACAAAATACTTGGGGCGCCTGGGTAGCGCAGTCATTAAGTGTCTGCCTTCGGCTCGGGGCGTGATCCCGGCATCCCGGGATCGAGTCCCGCATCGAGCTCCTCTTCTGGGAGCCTGCTTCTTCCTCTCCCACTCCCCCTGCTGTGTTCCCTCTCTCGCTGGCTGTCTCTCTGTCACATAAATAAATAAAGTCTTAAAAAAAAATACTGTCTTTAGTGACCCACTTGTGATACTGAAGTTTCCTGTGGTGCAGTACGTGTCTTTGTATACACACAGCATTGTAGACAGTGGAGCAACACGGAGCGTTACACGTGACTGGCATGGATGTGAACACGCTGCATTTCCAACTGCAACAGCCTTTCTGTTTATTCCAAATAGTATGTCCTCTCATTTGGTAACATACCCATGGGGACACTTTGAAGAAAATGCAAAGCCAATTTCAAGTAGCGTTGGAATAGCTATGTTTTGGCCAAGATGGGGTTATTGGGTTGTTTAATTGTTAAGAGATATGTGACTTGTGTGATCATGTTTACCTGGTTATGTTGGGCATCAGGAAGCATATGGTCTAATCTGAGACCCACTCCTAGCAAAAATAAAAGACCATCTGACATGTTTCTTGGGTACTACCTTCTTTGCTCCTACAATTATTTTCCCTTCCTCTGATTTCCTTACTTAGTCAGTTTTTCAGCAGCTTTTGTATATTTTTTCCAAATGTACATTTAGCAAATTACATACATATAAACGAAGTAATGGATGATGCATATGTAACACTACTTTCAATCTGAGTTCTGTATGTGTGTTTTAATAAATAATTGCTAATAAAACTTCTCATCTCCTCTCTCAAGATTCAGTGTTTTATTTTTAAGAAAAGGTGGATGGACACACACACAGAAAATGTATTTGAGAGGAAAAAATAACATCATGGAAGGCCACCTGCCCGCTGTACAAAATAATGAAGAGTTAAAGATGTCATGAGTCTGTCATATATGATTCATTTGACCTTGGTTGGCATATTTATGTCCCTGTTCTTCATTTTAGAAGTTTCTGCATTGTTCCTAACATATTCCTTAACACAAAATGAAAAATATGCTGCCTGTATGAGGACATATAAACTCAAAAAAATGCTAAATGCTCCATAAATCTTTTGCATATTTTGAATCAAATGCAGAGTGAGCATTTCATTATATTAAAAAGGGAGGACAACGATAAACGAGGAAAATATTTTTACCAAATGCATCATTAAAAGGTTAATAACTATAATAAAAGGAATTCATACAAATTTATGAGAAAAAATAATAGCTCAATTGATAAATGGACAACACAAATAACTAAAAAATAAAATACCAAAGTAAACAAGTATATAAAAAACGTTTATGGTACTCCAAATGGTGACATTACAAATTAGTGCAATGTTTTCAAGGCAATATAATAATATATACAAGGAGTGTAAACAAATTTCCATAACTTTTGACACGTTTATCTTAATCCTTAGAGTTTACCTTAAGGAAATAATTAAAAAGAAAGGGAAAAAAAAGTATATATATACCAGTTTATTAATCATGTGTCACTACAATATAAAAATTTAAATAAGCTGGAAATCCAATAGAACTTAGTAACTTATGCTATATTATGCAATCAATTATTGTAAGGACTGCATTACTGGGTAATTTAAATGAAAATCAGGATAAAATTTCATTTACTGTAATTACAGTTATTTAAATCCTTATGTATTCAAAGAGCATAAGACAACATGGAAAAACAGCCATCTTTGATAGGTTAAGGAATTATGAATTTTGCTTTTTTGAAAAATATACTTTGTAGATATCTTCCAAAATTGTCATAACATAATCAGCAGTATTTTAAAAATGCAAGTAGGAAGCCATTTCTTCTCTTAGTAACTGTCCCTGCACCCCTCATGCTTGTCCCAGGAATGGAACCTAATCCTGGTATCTGTCTTGGACCTCATCCAAGGAGCCAGGTACCAGAGGTCCCAGGGAGACATATTAGGGGGGTTCCACAGAGCCAGAGAGCTCCAGGGGCTGCCAGGTGGGTATGATACAATTGGCACTTTTGGTCCTGGTTTCCCAAACATTTGCAAAGAATGCCAAGTTCTTTTGAATGAGACAATGATTTTGAGAATAATCTCCTTTGGTTGGTAACAGAAAAAAAAGAGGTAAGGTAAACTTCAAAATGGGAAGAGTAAGAGAAAAAGCAACCAAAACTCCAACAATTAAACAAGCAGCACTGAACTGTCAGTTTAGACCCAGAAAAGAAAATCTAAAGGTCAGGATAGTTTGTTCCCCCAAAGAAACTACATGTGCTGCCACGAGCAGAAAGGCTACAGGGCACTGTTATCACACAGAATCAATCAGAAACATGGAAAATGGGCTCCATGTCATATCATGGGAACCAGTACTCTGAGTCTCCCTTTCCTGAAATTTTCTTTTTAAGTTAAGTCACCATTTGGCTCCTATGGCCCCTGTATTTGCTCTTCAAATTGCAAAGCACCAAATAATTAATTATTGCTTTCCTTACCCACCCCATTCAAACTCTGCTCAGAAAAGGATCAAACAGGCTTATTCGGAGTAAGGGAAATGATTGATGAGCTCATCCTCAATGTAACTAACTGCCTAAGCTCCACTCCAAGATATCCTGTCAGCAAGGTCATCCCCCATCCCTCCACTTCACAGTAGGCATGACACTCAGGCTGGCCCAATATTCCCTGAACACAATTCCTGTGGGCACATGTGGGCACATGACCAAGGAAGTTGTGCCAGTTCTTTGGTCCTTTGCTCTTCCTGCCCCTGCTTTACTCTGTATCACAAGGAACTGAGCCCCACAGGTTCTGGGTTCAGCTGGCCTTCCCTGAAAGGAGGTTGCAGGGCAGGAGAAAGGGGATGCCAATGGCCAATGTTCAGCCATGTAATCCAATTTGAAGATGGAGCCAAACACAGAAGGACAAAGACCCAAGAAACAGGGAGAGGAACAGAATCCTAACACATTCTTTGAACTCCTTGCTTTTGAATTCTAGACCTAAAGTTAGTATTATCATATATTTTATGTCCTGAACCAGGACCCTTGAGAGTAAAAGGGGCTGCTAGTAATACAAAACAGGATAACAGGTACAAATTAGAACAGGTTCAGGCATACTAGAACATATAGTTACCCTACCTAAAACCAACTCAGCCTTTGGATTTTAACAGAGCCATTAAGTTCTCTTTGACCCTTAACCTACTTTCAGTTGATCTCTATCACTAAACTTCCTGATCACTGCCTGAGGCAAAGGTTTAAATCAATAAGAATGACTCCCGGGGCGCCTGGGTGGCTCAGTCGTTAAGCGTCTGCCTTCAGCCCAGGGCGTGATCCCAGAGTCCGGGGATCGAGTCCCACATCAGGCTCCTCCACTGGGAGCCGGCTTCTTCCTCTCCCACTCCCCCTGCTTGTGTTCCTTCTCTCGCTGGCTGCCTATCTCTCTCTGTCAAATAAATAAATAAAATCTTTAAAAAAAAAAAATAAGAATGACTCCCGAAGTAGTAGGATTTCAGGGTAGGAAAGTAAACATCAATGTCTGCTGTCTTATCCCCCACAATATGTATGTAAAGTTTGCACATTTTTGGTATAGCCATTCCAGGAAAATTATAGGGAATTTTGGTTGCTTTACTCCCAAGAAGACTGAAGAAGTGCAAAGAAAACTAAAATCACCAAGGGAACACATATACTCCACTCTCAGGCTAAAGGAGGCTCTTTGGTGATCTTCTTTTCACTTTAAAGTGGCTCTTATTTAAAGTTTACTTTCATCTGAATATAAATTTTGGGATATAGAATATGTCAACCACATCTTACAATTTTTCCAGCCCCTATCTAGGGATATTACCACTACTAAAAACACAGACCTCTGAGAACTGCTTTTCGTCTTTATTCTCTTCTCTTTACTTTTTCCCATTAGCCTGTAAGGTCTCAGTTATACTGCAGATGAGATAGGCTCTCAGCTTGTCTAGGAATCCAACAGTCATTTACAACCATTTCTATAAAAAACCACATGTTCATTAGGGTGTGGTGAGAAGGGTATGGCACAGCTCACATGACATTTGTTAGTCCCTTAGTTCAGGGCACTCATAGCACTTGCCTAGTTTATGACAAAACAGAACACCACAATTCATAGATTGTATGTCCGAAGTCCAGTGGGAGAGCTCCCCACTCCTGTAGAGGTCATTTTTTCTTCAGGAAGCCATTCATAAGCCATTCAAGTGTTTGAAATTCCATGAGCAGTGAGATTTTTCTAAACTCATAAGTAGTGCCAACTTTTCGTTTTTTGAGTCTCAATGTCACTTCCTCAATAAAAGGACCGATGTATCAAGAACCAGAAGGAAATATATAGAGGCTTTAGTAACTAGCTCATCTTTTTGTGTCTCACTGCCATTCCTTATAGAGCTAAATCCTCCAGTCACCAACATGCTCTTTTTTTGAACAGAAAAAAATATCCCTTTCCAGAGGTTAAACTGGCACAAAATCCTGAAGTAGAAATAAAAATATAAGCACATACAAATTAAAATATACAGATCAAAAGTATTATATATATAAGCAACTCCCTGCAGTGTTCATTAGGAATCATTTTGTTCTGGAAGATACATTTTTCTCCTCATGTTCTTTTTAGTAAATTGTAAAAGAATTTGTTTTAGCAACATTTGTCACATTTACGATATAAGTAACAATGATATTCTGAATTATCTTGACTGTTAGGTGGCATTCTTTTCCTTGTTTGGGTGAGAATCTATCGAATAATAGAAAAACTACCAAATCCATTATCCCTGATGATAATAAACAACAGGTTTTAGCCTTGAGCAAAGTATATTGAGGGAGACTTTCTGGGAGGACTGAGTAATAAAGGAAAGAAACAGAATGAGCAAAAACTTAATGTAAGTTGTACAAAAAGAGGGTTCCAAAAGGTAGTAGTTTCACTGTCTAGATGCTTGTGTCCTCTTGGTCCCTTTCCCAGAGTGTCGTTTCCTCTACTACCACGGACGGCTCCAGCAGCCTAAAGTGTCCGCTGAGGGCTGGAAATGACCTGAGCATGTTATACATTCTCACACGCAGCCTCAGCACGGTCACTGACGGCAGCACCTTCACTCTCCCCGTGGACTGCGACAGCGACTTCAACACTTTGGAAGCTTCACTCTGGAAGATTTTTGTTTTGACAGTGTAGAGGATAAAAATTTGCAATCCCTGGCAGATAGAATAAAAGTTTAATGTTAGATGAGCATTGAGATACAAAATTGGGGAAAAGACTCATTTTACTTTTCCAACCACCCTTCTCATCATGCACACAGCTCCCCACCTCGAGTTTACATCGGCAGCTGCTGTGTACTTTGTTATCTCAGAGGGCTGAGTTGGTGTTCTTCTCTTATGGAAAGTGCTACATGTAAGCTGTCGAGTTAGAAGACCTGAATTCAGGTCCCAGTTCACCACATGTTGGCTGTATAACTGAGAGGCTCTTTCTCTTCCTGACACCAACCGGGAGTCTCTACAATCCAAGTGAATTCTGACACTAACAACCCAGAGTTAGTGTCAGATTTCAAGGGTTAAGTCTCAGTCCTCAGCCTGCCTTCACTTCAGATGCTAGTCAGAAATATTGGGTACCCACATTACCCACACTTCTGTCTGACTTGACTACAAAGTCGGGAGTTCCCACAACCCACCTCCTTGCTTCAGGTTTGATAATTTGCTAGAACTACTAACAGAACTCAGGAAAGATCTTTACCTACTATTACCTGTTTATTACAGAGGATACAACTCAGGGACTGCCAAATGGAAGAGATCCTAGAACAAGGTATGGGGGAAGGGACATGGAACTTCCAGGTGTACCACCCTCCCGGCTCTTCAATATGTCCACCAACCTGGAAGCTCTCCAAACCCCTTCATTTAAGGGTTTTTACGGAGGTTCCATTATATGGGTTTGGTAATTTTATCATTAGCCATTGGTGACTGACTCAATCTCCTGCCCCTTTCCCCTTCCTGGAGGTGGGGCCAAAAGTTCCAAGCTTCTGATCCAGGTTTGGTTTTTCTGGCAACAAGACCCAGCCTGAAGCTTTCTAGGGACCCCAGCCACCAGTCATTCATTAGCATACGAAAACACTCATATCACTCCACAAATTCCACGGATTTTAGGAGCTATGTCCCAGGAACTGAGGACGAAGACCAAATATTTGATGTTTTAGTATACCACAGTAACTTCACTTTTTTCCTAAATCTTTTATTTTCAATTTCTGAAGGAGACAGATTGACTATGGGTCACTTAATTCTTCCAGTTCTAACATTCTATGATTGTACAGTTCTTGGCATTTTAGTAACATAACTAAAAATGTGGTGCATTTAAGAACAAAAAAAAATTTTAAGCACTTCTATTCGTGGTTTTTCCTGTCCTTTACATACAAAGATCAGATGTACATAAGAAATTAATCCATAAAAGACTGAATACTATTTTCTGTAGACTTTTAAAATGAAAACTACCACTTAATGAAGTCCTATTGTTATCAGACACCGTTTTTCATTTAATTCTCACCATTTAATCCTTCTCATTTAATCCTAACACTAATCCTATAAAATAAGCCTTACTATCCCCATGTTACAGGTGAGATAACTATAGCTCAGGTAAATTAAGTAACTTGATTAATGTTACCCAACCAGTAATCACTGGAGTCTGGAGTTGGACTCAACTCTTCTAGCCAATATACTATTCTGTCTCTTGCTTGAACTGCAATAGAAGGATATTATAAAGTATATGACAACATCTAAGTGTCTACCCTTAATTTCTCATTAATATCCTTCATTGGAAATAACAGACTAAATAACATTTATAGTTGAATAACAGTATTGTGCCAATGTTCACTTCTAGATTTTGATGATGTACTAGGGTTATATAAGATATTATCATTAGGGAAAGCGGGGAAAAGAGCACCTGGGAACTCTATACTATTTCTGCAACTTCTTGCTTTAAACTATTTAGAAATAAAAAGTTACTTTAAAAAATCCATGATATCTCCAGATTAGCATCTCTAGGGCCCAAGCCTTAATAAGGATCTATTTCTAGAATCATATCCTATAAATACTGTTGTAGGAGACTTCTGGTGCTCTGGTAAGATAACCCAAAGACCCTGAGACTTTAACCAATAAAGTCAATACATATTGGCAAGGACAGACCAGTTCTCTGACCAAAAACAGGAAGATTAACTTGATCATTATCCAACAGGTGCTATTTACTCTTCTGATGAAGGACTTGATGACACAAGAAAGGATGCATAGGGACATAGGTTTCAGAAGGGAAAATGTGGTCACTGGCCATTCTGATTGTTCAAGGGAGAGAGATTTATTTTGAGGACATGAGAAATCTGGTCCCCTTTGTGGATTACACCCTTTCATATTTAATTCTAAGGCAAAGACAGACTGGATGAAATTTCTGGTTGTGCAACTGTTAAGAAAAGACCCAGACTACAGAGAATTCATAAAGACACCATCCTGTGAAACTGTGTAAGTGGAATCCCAATACTTCTATACTCCTTAAAATCCCAAAGATGTTATTGAAAAACACAAAATGTATGGATCAGACTAATTCTCACTAGCACAAAGATCAAATTTTGCTTTTTAAGTAATATCTATGGCACTTAGTAAATGTCTGTTAGAATTATAGCCTTCTGGGGCGCCTGAGTAGCTCAGTCATTAAGTGTCTGCCTTCAGCTCAGGGCGTGATCCCAGAGTTCTTGGGATCGAGCCCCACATCAGGCTCCTCCACTGGGAGTCTGCTTCTTCCTCTCCCACTCCGCCTGCCTGTGTTCCCTCTCTCGCTGGCTGTCTCTCTCTGTGTCAAATAAATAAATAAAATCTTTAAAAAAAAAAGAATTATAGCATTCTAAATCTAGAAGGAGACTCACATGTAAACTAGTCACTTTAGTGTACATAAAAATCAAATACCCCATAGATTCTGACTGACTAGGTAAGGGGTGAGGCCCAGGAATAAGCATTGTAACATACTATGTAAATTCTCACATAGGCAATAATATTCAGACCCACTTTGAAAAACACAGCACCAATTTTAACATGCCCCCTCCATTTTATATTTTACATACCTCACTCAGAGAGGTTGTATGAGTTTCCTAAAATCATATGATCATTAATGGTAAAGCTAGAAGACAGCCTAACTTTCCTTTTAGCCCAGTGCTCTTGCCATATGGCCACCCTCAATTTTACCAGATAGTTTAAAAATTTTGTAATGAACCTCTATTTTATAACATGCCCTTCATATGCACAGAGGAGAGAATATCCTTGATTATACCTCCTTTCAGGTACTTTTCTAAATTCCTCATCACTCTAGGAAACAAACCATGGGTCAACTGGCAATCTAGACTAAGATCATCCTATTTATTTCCCTTCTGGGGAGTTTCCATTGGGTGTTAACAACAGTGAAAAACTGCCTTATGTTTCTTTAAATTTAGTGGCAGGCACATATCCATTGCTTGAGGTGGTAATTCTCAAATGGCAAAAAAAAAAAAAGTAATTTTCAAAAGAGGGTGAGGTGCTTAGAAACATTAAATATGGTGGTTATAATTTACAGCCAAGCATCTCCCATGCTGCACTATACAGATTTCTCAACATTCATTGTCCAGTCAAATTCATCTAATGCTCTCTCCAATAGTTTCCATTTTGTATCAAAGACTTAGCTCCTCAGTGATACTTGACCAGGGCCAGAAACAACCTCAGTGACAAGACAATCATCAAACGCTGAAGTTGTTTCACAAAATATTAGATAACTATGGCCCATCCTGATATCACACAAGATGTTATCTACAATGAAAGATACACATGAACATGTTTCTTGCATGAAAGACCTGGAAATTTAGTTAAGGAGATGAGACTTGAATGCATAAAAAGTTAATTTCTGAGTACAAGAAGAAAAAGGACAAGCGAACTTACAAAACTACAATAATTCTATTTAATTTGATAAATTATATTTATTGATTTAATTCATAGTAAAATTAATAAAGCTAGAATTAAAGTCATCACTTCAAGAGTTTAAAGCCTATAAGTAAATAATCTATGTGGATTATACCAATGTCAGTTTCCTGGGTTTGACAATGTATTATAGTTATATAAGATGTTATCATTGAAATAGCTGGGTGAAGGGTACATAAGAACTCTCTGTACTATTTTTGCAACTTCCTAGGAGTCCAAAATTATTTTTTTTTGATTTTAAGGAATTGCATAAGAATGGGAAGAATAAAAAACAAAAAGAATTTTGACGTTTTTGCACAACATAAAATCTCAGTAAGTCTATAGAATTTCAATAAAAAAAGATTACTGCCAAGAATTAAATGCCAAGCTAATTTGTGGTTCATGTGTCATGGTACCTAAAGAAAAATTACCAGGTAGGAAAGTCCTCATTAATATTTACCAGGTACCTATTAAACAATTACTCAAAAATATACCAATGAAAGATTCATTAAGATTAAAAAGTCAAAACAATAAGTCATTCCAATATAAAAGGACAAGCAAAAGGCATTGAGACTATTTAAGCATAAGAAATTGTAGTTGAGTGTTTCAACTATACTTTAATTAAAAAAAATTTAAAGAAAAGAAAATGCCATTGAGATAATTATCAAATATAATCCAAGTATTACAAATATCTCTTGAAAGAAAATAATGTAGACACTCTAATTTAACAGCAATAATTGCAGAGTAAATTTTAAGTTGTACCAATAAAACCGAGAGACAGGAAGCAGCTACACTGTGTTAATGTTTTTAACTTAAAAAGGGAGGAATCAATATATTGTTGTTTTATTCTGGAAATTGAAAATTGTATCTTACTAAGTTGTAGTAATGTTTAATAAACAAAGATAATAATTAACAGAATGAAAGTGTCCTGATAATTAGAGAAGGTTAAGTAAAAACATGCATAATTTTTGTAGCACAGTATATATAAAACTTAGGAAGAAATGGATTGACATGAAAAATAAAATAAGATGACAGAACAAAATCAAATATATTAGTTTTGATGGTTAACATTCAGTTGAATAGCTAAAAGTTTAACTTTTTTAAAAAAATGGAAAAACAATGAGAAAATGATTTTTTTAAAAAATACAAATCTGAAAATATGGGATCTAAAAAGAGGTAAGTCAGAATCAAAGTGACACAGAAAGCTTAAAGATTAAAAAAACTAGTATAAATAAATAAGATCAAAGAAAAGCAAATTAGAAGTTGCTGCATTAATATATGGAAAATCAGATTTCAAGACAAAATGGGACTGAAAGTGACTTGCTATAATGATGAAAGATATAATGCACCAGAAATACACAATATCCATAAATTTCTAGGAACATGATAATACAGCATTAAATTGTATAAAGACAAACAGTGAAACTCCATATATAGACAGAAAGGTCTTTTTAGTATTTTTCATCAGAGTAAAAGCCATTGTTCTCTATGAAAGGAGGCACAGAGGTAAGAAGCACAGAGAGAAATTCTGATTTCAAGATAAGTCTTTCAATAATGCATACTTGTTTTATCTCAGAATTTGACATTCTCCATGCAAATACGCAAACAAAAATCCTCTAAGGCCAAACGGAATTATCTTCATTTTTAATCTAACATTTTTGTTCATTCAAATCACTATTTTTGCCATGACAAAAATTAGAAGGTGACCATAATCCATAGTCTAAATGTTCTGCTTCTTAGAGTAGATACTCCCAATATATTAAAGAATGGGTTACAGAAAAGAAAAAGAATATAAATCTTCATTTCCTATTTTAAAACAAAATATGAGTGGAATATTTTTTAAAGATTTATAATTAAATATCCTTGAGATAAGACTCAAGGAATAAAAGCACCTTCAGTCTTATGTATAGTTATGTTACAAAAACAACTCCATAAGTTTCTGCTCTTCAAATCAACCCTCTTGCAGATAACAACTATGATCTCTGGACAAAATATTTTTTAAAACCTACCTGAACACATGAAGGACAAGTAAAAGCAGTCTGAAAATGGAAGGAGAATCTACATTTGGGAGAAAGGGAACTGTAACTAGGTAGGATTCCTGTTTTGTTTTGTTTTAATATCTTTTAGCCAGAAGGCACAGTCTGATCACCCCACACAGGGTGACTAAACCCGGAATTAAAATAGGCAGTCTTACTAGTTTGAAGAACTGGAAGATGGGGTTTGGGACAACTACAGAATCTGAAAAATAAGAAGTAATATTCAGAATATCCAGGAAGAAACAGAGAAGGGGAGCTCCAGATTCTGTTTATTAATTCTGCCCAAATCTCTAATTGACCTCTGAACTGTAAATGCATGGAGTGCACTCTAAAAAGCCTGTCTAAAAAGACTAAACAAAGATTTCCATTGTTGTCCTCCCTAGGGGAGATAGTTTTCAGTTTTAGTCCAGCTAAGTTAATTATATGCTAACTCCATTCTTGGTAGGAATAAAACAGAATGAAGAGTTGCTAGAGCATATTATTTATAATGCCCAGGAAATAACCAAAATTACTAGACATATAAAGAAACAGAAAAACATGGCTCGCACTAAACAAAAAGGCAACCAATGGGGATTGATTAAAAGACCCAGGCGTTAGAGTTAGCAGACAAGGATTTTAAAGTGTTATTATGATATGTGGAGGGTGGTAAAATAAAATGTACTCATAATGAGCCAAAAATTAGGAAATATCAGCAAAATAAAATCTATGAAAAATACTAAGATAAAAACTCTGAAACTAAAAAAGTATGATATCTGGAATAAAAATCATTAGATAGAGTTAACAGCAGACTGGAAATGATTAAAGGCAAAATCAATGTCCCTGAAGATGGATCACTAAGATAATCCAATCTGATGAATAGTAAGAAGAAATGAGAAAGAATAAACAGCTCAGGGACCTGTGGAACAACAGCAAATGGTCCAACATGCATATAATTGAAGACCCCAAAAAAGAGAAAAATAAAAGAACAGGATAGAAAAACTATTTGAAAAAATAAAGATAAAAAATTCCTCAAATTTGGTGAAAGATATAAATAAACAGATTCTGGGAGCTCAGCAATCCCAAGCAGAATAAATGCAAATAAAATAATATCTGCGTGTATCTTAGTGAAAATGCTGAAAATCAAAGATAAAGAGAAAATCCTGAAAGCAACCAAAGGAAATAATGCATTACATACAGAGGAAAAAGAATATGGAAACACTGAGGATATCTCATTAGAAACTGGAGCAAGTTTGTGAAATGACTCTTTCATAATACCAAAAGGGGGGAAAATCTATCAACCCATTATTCCATATTCAGTGATAATACCCTTCAAAAATGAAAGTAAACAGAGGAATAAAAAACTAGAATGGCCACAGAAAACAAATAGTAAAATGGTAGATATAAATTCACCCATGTTAAATTACATCAGCTCTAAACAGACTAAACACTCTAAAGACAGAGATTGTCAGAATGAATAAAAGGATAAGACCTGCCTATTTGCTATGTACAAGATACATTAAGTGTAAAAGCACGGCTAGGTTGAAAGTAAATGTATTAAAAAATATATACCATTCAACCAATATACACAAGAAGGCTGGAGATCAGATAAAATAGACTTCATGCCAAAAAGTACTATCAGAGTTAAAGAGGGACAGTTCCAAAGGATAAATGGTTAATTTACCCAGAATACATCACAATCGCAAATGTATATGCATCTAATTGCAGAACTTCAAAATGCGTGAAGCAAAAATTGACAGAATTAAATGGAAAATAGACATATTCACAATCACAGTTGGAGATTTTAATATTCCTCTTTCAGCAATTGAGAGAACCAGACAAAAATATTGGTGAAGATAGAAAATCTATACATTACCAACAATCACTTTGACCCTACTGATATTTTTAGAACACTACACACAACAATTGCAGAATGCACATTCTTTTCAAGGATAAATGTTTCCTCAAGATATACCAATTCATGGCCATAAAACTATTATCAATAAATTTAAAAGAAATGAAATAAAAAATTCACACACAACTTATCAACACTGAATAATGAAGTAACAGAAAAACTAAACAGACCAATAAAAAGCAAGGAGATTGAATAGGTAATCAAAAACCTCCTGATAAAGAGAAGCCCAGGATCAGATTACTTCACAGGTGAATACCACCAAACATCTAAAAAATAATACCAATTCTCAAAAAAACTGAAGAGGACAGAACACTTCCAAACTCATTTTATAAGGTCAGCATTACCCTGACACCAAGCCAGACAAGAACACTACAGAAGAGAAAATTTCAGACCAATATCCCTGACAAACATAGATGCCAAAATCTTCAACAACTATGTGAGGTGATGGATGTGTTTATTATTTTGATCTTGGTAATTATTCCATAATATATATGTATATCAAATCATCATGTTATACACTTTAAATATATACAATTGCATCTGTCAATTATTCCCAATTATTCCTTAATAAAGGTTTTTTAAGATAAGCTACATAACCTTATAAAATTTTAAAAAGAGAGAGAAAGAAAAAAATTCAGCTAATCCCACGGGGGTCTAGGCTCCAATAGTAACTGTAACATTGTCTATATCAACCATATCAACCATGGTGAGGAGCTGCCATGAACTTATTACATGGGAGAAAAGGAATCAGGAGGTGTTTTCTAAGCTAATCCCTGGACAAAATCTCTTCTTCTAAGGGAAGGGGGACTAACATGGTCTAACTGTACTGCAATTATATTCTATGAACTGTGCCCAAGAAAGAACATAGTAGGTAAGTCATAAAGAGCTTTCTTTCCTCTTCCTTTGAAATGTACTGAAAATAGTGTCTCCTAAAGGTAACTAAGCAATGACCTTCAAGGTCACCTTTAGTTTAGTCTAAGGTGATATCATCCCCACCACTGCATGATCTGCTCCTTTCAGACTAATCCACACCATACCTGAGTAGTGTTGAAAAGGCAGAACATGTAGTTGAAGATAAGCCTGACGTTGTCATTACCAATTAGCATAAAGTATGCCAGAATCCAGGTAACTCCAAAAACAACTGTAATAGATAATGTACTAAGAATCTTCTTTAGGAAGGAAACCTTTTTTGTGCTAGGTAAGAGAAAGCAAGAAAGAGAACATGGTTTTATTTCTTAATATCATTTTACTTATTAATATCACTGTTACCCTCCAATTGAGAATACATATTCAGGTGCCCATATATACTGTTTAACAATATTATGCATTAGGTGGAAAACCATGTTAGACCTACATCTGGATAAAATCTGATGTAGCAAGCTTCATTAAGGAGTACAGTGATATCTGTGAAAAGCTCAGGCATAAACAGTCCTTCATATACTACTGCAGGCAAGTACCACACATACACAAAATCAATGTTTTCTTTGGAAGGGAATTTTATCTTGGTGATTATCTTGTGGATCAGCCAGTGAGAAATTCCTTTTCTGGGCATCCAGTACTTTCCCATGATGTAGGTTTATATGGTAATGAAAGGTTAGTAAGATGTAGAAATCTAGGAATCTGAACTCAGCCATATGACTTACCAGGGGGATACTGGCAACTGTCCCAAAAGCAGAAGCTTGAAAGCATTTTGCTCAGTAGAGCTGGCCTTTTTTTTTTATTGTTCTTTGGAGCCCTGACACCACTATATTGAGAAGCCTGGACTGGCCTAATTGATGATGAGAGAACTACACAGAACAGAGATTAGCCTTCCCAACTGAGCAGCTCCCACTCAAAACCACCACCCACCCGCCACCAGGCACAAAAATAAGTCATCTCAGACCATCCATCCATATTCAAGTCAGCGAAGGCCAGAGCAAGCACCTGACCAACACTCAAACTTAGGACATATGATAATAAATATTTGTCACGCTAAGCCAAAGTTTTGGGGTGGTTTGTTATGCAGCAAAAGCTAGCTGATACATGAAAGATAATTCGTTAAACAACTACATTGTAACCTGCTTTTCACGGTGACTAAGCCAATTTAAGAACCATGAGCTGTCAGTCAAAATCTAGAAATACAAATTTGTTGCTGTCTGTGACCAAAATGATACTGTTTCGTATAAAGGATATATAACCTATTCTGCAATTAGGCTAAGAAGATTTTACCAAGATGTTTCTTCATTGCTAATAAAGGTTTGAATGATTAGTAATGATAGCCTTCTCCTGCACATTTCCCCTCAGTATGGATTATCATCCATACAGGAAAGATGAAACTTACTCTCAATCAGTAAAGCACATATTTAAGATGAAATTCGCACTAATGACGGTTGTTTTCACACATATCTTCATACCAAATGGATCCATTTGGTGACCAACAGAGCTCATGGGTGTGCTTATAATAAATGTACTGGGGGTAAACACAGTCTTGAAAAATTAAATCTAGATTCACTAGATTCATGGCCTCATTAGCACTGCGTTCTAACCAGTTGTGATGTTTGAGGTGTGGCTAAGGAGAATATATCCTTTTAATAATTTCTGTTCTTTACCTCTCCAACTGAAAGCTTTTTTGTTTACCAGGGACAACAATGAAAATGCTTATTGAGGCCAGGAAGGTTATAGAAAGGAGAGAAGCAGCACACGTGGGAACTGATGAACCAGAGTGCACATGTCCCACCTGCAGGAAATGTGGACGCAATGTTGCCAGATGTTCCAATTTTTCAAGAGAACATATAACTTTTAAGTGAAATCTCCCAATTTTTATATGTTTTAAACTAATTTCAAAAACTTAAAGTCACTATCAGATTCAAGAAACACATGTAAAATATAGCCTGCAGCTACTAGTTTGTAAAATGAAATAATACGGTTACCAGCATCTCCTCACAATCTTCTCATTTCTTTAATGATTCAAATCTGATTTCTTGAATATTTGGGATTGGGGGAGAAAATTTCTTTTTTTGAAGTCTTTGGGTTTAGTTTTTAGTGGGGCTTACACAGCATGAAAGTGTGTTATGTAATGCAGTTTCATATTGTTGGAAGATTTACTTTCTGAGACAAAGTTTAAAAGAAAATCTTGCCTGCAAATCATATATCTATGCCATTGTTCCAGAAGTCCGAAAGCTGTTTTAGGATCTGTCGATGTATTGTGGTGCTGTATTATGTACTACATGAGTCATGCCTGGAAGCATCTCATGAAGGGGTAATCTTACCTTGTCAGATTCTGGTTAGTCTTCCATATCACTTTGACTACAATGATAATAAATATAACAATATTGTTGATGAGGATAATGGTGATAGGTATCATGAATGACCACAACAATGGACTTGATATAAGACCATTGTTGCCTGAAACTGCCAGCCAGCAGCTATGGGGAAGAAAAAAAAATGATTTTAATAGATTAAAAAAGTTATACATACTGGTTCTCTATGCTATTAACATTACTGACATTCACTTTACTGAGAGAACTGCCAAAAGCCAATATCCCTTTGCATTCTATATATTTGAAATGACTTTCAAGAATTCAACTGCTAGGGAAAAAAATGAAATACATTAGTTCTGCCGTATTTCTTGATGTATGGGCTAGTGGAAAAAAATAGCTTTTAAATCAGGCAGTCCTAAATTTAAATGTCACACTATCACTTACTAGATGTCTGACTTTAGGCAAGTTATTGTTTTAGTACATTTTTTAACATGGAGCACATCTAGGTGGCTCAAAATTTTAAAGGTACAAGTCATCATAGAGAGACAACTGTCCCTACAACTATCCCTCTTACAACTATCCTTAGTCACCTAGTTTCTATCTCCAGTGCTAATCAATGTTTCTTGTGTATTCTTCCAGATTTAGGTTATACATATGCCAGCAAATACATTTATTCTGATTTTTAAACAAATAATAACATGATACTTCTATAACTTACTTAACAACATATCTTGGAGATCACTCCAGATGAGATTATAAAGACTGTCATATTTTTTATAGCTGTATACTACTCCATTATTCAGTTACAGGTTTATTTACATAGTCATTTATTGATGGGCATTTTTAGAAGTTTAATGTTTAAAAATATTTTGATAGTTTTTTAACCTCACTGCATCTGTTTTGAGGTTTTTGTTGCTGTTATTGTTGCAAATGGTTTTGGTGCATTTTTTTTTTCTCATCTGTGAGGTATGGTAATCACTTCCTGGCATTGTGGCAAGAATGAATTCATTTATTTAATAAGTATTTACAGGATACATGCTATGTGATATCTAGTTCTAGATATCAGATATTAGCAGTGAACAACAACAATAAAAAAAATTTCTTCTTTGTGACATGATACTATATATAGAAAACCCCAAAGGCCTCCATACTGTTTTCCACAGTGGCTGCTCCAGTTTGCATTCCCACCAACAATGCAAGAGGGTTCTTTTTTCTCTGCATCCTTGCCAACACTTGTTGTTTCTTGTGTTTTTGGTTTATCCATTCTGACAGGTGTGAGGTGATACTCATTGTGGTTTTGATTTGCATTTCCCTGATGAGTGATGTTGAGCATCTTTTCATGTGTCTATGCTCCATCTGGATGTCTTCTTTGGAAAAATGCCTACTCATGTCTTCTGCCCATCTAGAGAGCATCACAAGTGGACCTCAGATGAAGTATTTAACTCCACAGTGATTTTGTCCCGTGAAACAGACCACGAAGACAGTGTTATCATATACTTGCAAAGAATTTCCCCCTCAGGTGTTATAATTTCCCATGTTACCTCAACCCTTCAGAAAAGTCTGAAACAGGCCATGTGATGGTGGCACTAACAATCAGGGGATGGGGCATTAAAGAAGAGTGTGTCCTGCCCTGCAGTCACCCCTTAACTGGGTCCTTGCAGAGAAAGCAGTATCTCAGAGGAAGTGGGTTAGGGGTTTCAGGTATGACTGGCAGAGCTGGAAGCAGTTGGGGGAGAGCATGGGATATAGTGGTGGAATTGCTGGGGGAATAACTCAAGAAAACCAAAAATACTCCCTCCTCTTTCTACATACATCCCAAAGAAATGCGGCCCTTGAAGCACGTGTATAGGGTGAAAGGTGGGGGTTATGGGTCCAAGATAAGGCAGATATTAATGTTAAACATCCTTCTTCTCTTCCCAGCTTCTCTTATTATCATTGCCTCATGTTTTCCCTAACATTTAACAGTGTACTCAGGAAAGAATCTGCTCTCAATTATTCATAGCTTAGTGTGAATATATTTAAGATGGTAGGCTTCTTTCTCCTGAAGGCTTTTATAGGAGCAGCTCTAGCCCTGTCCCAAGGTTAGGGTAGGAAACCAGTGATGCGGTTTGAAAGGAATTGCCTCTCCTGTGACATAGCTGCATCTTACTCCTGATCTGTAATCGTGGAATTAAATTTTTAAAATTCATTAAAAGATATTTAACCCTAATTAAACAGAAAAAATAGTACCTGGAGTATTCGGCTCCTAAAATCAAGCCAGGCAGATAGCCTCCTACTCTACAGTTGGGCATGGTCAGCCTTCGACATAGGTGTGCACCCTAACACCACAGCCTTCCCTTGGCTATACTGGCACATTTCCAAGAGTTTTGTTTTGTTTTAGTTGCTTTGGGACTTAAGGTGGAATCTGGGAGTGAGCATGGTTGAATTATAAAAGGAGGGGGGAGGATAAATTATGGAGCAATTGCCATTTGGTAGCAGAAATACAGGTAAAGGGGCACCTGGGTGGCTCAGTTGGTTAAGTGCCTGCCTTCGGCTCAGGTCATGATCCCAGGGTCCTGGGATTGAGCCCCACATGGGGTTCCTTGCTCAGCTGGAGGCCTGCTTCTCCCTCTGCCTGCCCCTCCCCCAGCTTGTGCATGCTCGCTCGCTCTCTCTCTGATAAACAAATAAATAAAATCTTTAAAAATAAAGAAATACACATAAAGAGTTCAGCTCAGTTTTCTCTTTTTTTTTTTTAAGATTTTTTATTTATTCATTTGAGAAAGAGAGAGAGAGCCCGAGCAGAGGGGAGGAGCAGAGGGAGAAGGAGAAGCAGGCTCCTGGCTGAGCGGGAAGCCCTACAGGGGCTTGATCCCAGGACCCTGAGATCATAACCTGAGCCAAAGGCAGCCGCTTAACTGACTGAGCCACCCAGGTGCCCCTCAGCTCAGATTTCTTCTCTCCCACCTCACAGAGAACACAAACACCATACAGTCAGATATTTCCATTAGTAACAACTATTCACACTGTAATCTCCAGGAGAATTTTTCATGTGTGATAAATCATCATAAAATATTCATTCTAATCATATCAACATAAAACTGGTCATAAGAATGGATAGTGCTCTTCAAACTATAAAACATCTTCACACTTTCTTGACCCCTCACCGTGACCTCAGAGTGGGTATTACTATCATTGTTATTCCTATTTCCTAGATAAGAAAACCAAGATAAAGGGTTACTAAGGAGCACACATACTGTGTCCTATGATTTTTAGGCTTAATAAAAGAAAACAAATCTAACAAAGTTTATATTATCAATTTAGAAGGTAATAACTTGCTTTACAAAAGGATTTATCAGGAAGCTTTCATGCCACTACATTTAAAATACAATGTATTGTTTGAGAATTTGAAATACCCACTTACAATACATTATGATACTTATAAATGAAGATGCATATATACAGTAACACTTGGACTCAATATCACTGAACAGTTCCACTCTTATAACAAATAAATGGACATTTTTAAAAAAATATAAACTCACATTTCTTCTTGTCGGTAGTCTAACTCCCATTGTGAACCACTCTGAGAAAAAATAATTCCCACTGTCACAACCACCACTACAGCTGGGACTCCTATATGATAAAAGAGAGGCAATGAATTAATAATTTACCAAAGACTGGAATTAATTATAAAAGAATATGAATGAATTATACCTCTGACCCTTTTCAAGACTGTGCTGTTCTTCCACTGTAGACAATACCAAATGATCTACAGATGTGGGTCAATGGAGGACATAATTTTTGGTAACTGCTTGCCTCTTTCTTTTATTGTTGGCTCTACCTACTAATCTTATACATTTCTGATTTCTTTGTAACTCTTACCACAATTCCATTCTTAAATGGCCTAATTCCTCTTCCCCTTGAATAAATTTAAATTTAGTTATGGCTCACACAATTCTTTTCTGGAACCCAGTAAATTTTCAAATTATTTTTCTTAGAGTCACTTTTGATGTTCTTGATACATTTCTTTTAAAGTAGCTAGGAAGTTAATCCTTTGTGGTCTAAACTTCTAATGAAACTAATAGAGATGGCAAAGAAAATTAACATCTTGAGGTTAGCTTAGGATGTGACTAGTGAGGCTGTCTGATCACATCTGCCTCCTTCCCAGAAGTGTGAGCAACGAGGCAGAAGGCGCCCTCCTAGTGACCGCTGGATGGACTTCCATCTCCCCTACCTCAAGGTCTTGTACTGTTAGGTTGCTAAAATTAAGTTATTTCAACAAAATTAAATTTCTGAGTGAGTGGAAAGGCAAACACCCACCCCATCCGATTAAAGAGATGAACAGAATGAAATGTTGAGGAAGAGGCTTCATGGTCCTAATGAGAAGGAAATAGAGCTGTGCGGCACTCAGGGCAGTCCAGGTAAACGTCACTAACAGGAAATAGTGCAGCAAGGCAGCTACCGCAGTGCACGCGGGATTCCAGACGTCAACAGTGTCTTGCATGAGCATTTCATTTCTGTCCGAGTCAGTCTTACTGGTGTCACTATCACTTTTCTTTACATTCTTATTGGAGTTTTCAATTCCAAACACAAAGAGGAGGTTAAAAATCAACATTGATGCACACAGACTGACCAACACCCAGGTTACTGAAGTTTTTCTGACGTTCCTGAAAACAAAGAAGCAAATATAATCAAACAAACAACACAGCTGCAAGAAATAAACTCAAGAGAAATTGTGAGTGAACAAAGAAATATTATTACCCAATGGAAATCCAGTTCATAGCCCAGTGGGCCACCTGGTAAATCTACCTTCCCAAGCACATTGGAAGAGCACGCTGTCTTCGCATTTCCACAAAGAGGTGAGTTAGAGAAAATAGGTTGATGCATCCTTCCTTAAAACTGTGTTGTAATCAAAGGTGACAGCTATTCTTCAGAGAGGACCCCCACTGAATGCTACTTTCTGGCATCTATACCCTGTGTAGTCCCCTCCCAGGGCCAGCTTGTGACTTGATCTAACTAATGAAATGCACCAGAAAACCTGGCCACTGGGGCCAACTCATTCAGCAGATAAAGTTGTGCTTAGGGCTAATGATATTTTTATGGCCCGCAGCAAAGTTTTAACTCCTTTTAAAACCCGAAGGGAAAAGAATGAACTTTTATAGGTCAAAGTACAAATAGGAGCATATAATATTAGTATATTCACCTTTATACCAATACAGTTGTAAAACACAGTTTTTAAATCTTTTTTTTATGGGAGAAGGATCCCATAAAGGCTCTTTGCCCATGAAAGTCATAATAAGTTTTCCCTTTGGCTCTCCTTGGAGTTCTGAGCCACCAGGTAAAACGTTTAGCTAACCTGCTGAAGAAACCACATAGGAATGTTCTGGGACTATATGGAGATGGAGAAAGACCCAGCTGTCCCAGCAACCCAGAGGAGCCCCAACGAGTCCAACTCTACCCACCATCTGACTGCAGTCTCACAGGAGACCCTAAGAGAGCAATAGAGGAACCATACAGTTGAGCCCAGTCAAGCCACAGAATCGTTAGAGATAAGAAATTAATGTTTTAAGCCACTAACTTTTAGGGGAGTTTCTTCTACCACAACAGACAATAGGCTCTACTCTAGATTTGCAAACATATACAAAGGCTATCTATAGAAAGGCTCTAAATGGATTTTTTTTTATTTCAAAATAGGAAATTTGCATATTAGTAGATGAATCCATGTTCAAAGGTAGAGGAAAACATCTCTTGCATTTTAAAAAATATTTTATATAAACAAAATTAAGATGGATTTTAAAACAATAAGGCCAAATATAATTTTAAACTACTTTTACAAGTTTGAAACAAAATGGTATAATATTTAGCTTACCTTACATTTAAAGAGCAAGGTTCCCATAAACATTTTAAATTAAGTAAAAATATTTAAAATTTGTTCCGTGGCCTATTGCTGCTACTAAAGATACTCTTAGCAGACTGATGATTACTGTCTCTCTGAAAGGCTTACACTCAACAAAATTTCACATGTGTCTTTTCTGTAAGACGTTTCATAACCTTTTTTCCACGGAGTACCTCCCAAGGACTAGTGTCCCAAGGACGATACTTTAGGAAACACCTGTTGCCAGTCAAATGGTCAAGATGCTCTGAATGAGCCAGTTAATATATAACATGCTTGACAACTGTTCCTTCATTTGAAGATGTAATTTCTCTGTAGAACCAAGTGCTCTTTAAAACTTTTGGGGTTTTTCTTCTTCTCATCTTTATCTAAGATCTTTGCTAGAAAAGAACAGCATTTTCTCATTTTCTCTGCAAGCTGGCATTGTTTATCAGCAGTCTTTAGAAGGCAGCACGAGAGAGAGAGAGAGAGAGAGAGAGAGAGAGAGAGAGAGAGAGACTGTGTGCGTGTGCTCCTGCTCACGTGCGTGTCCTCTGGTAACCCACCTGCGTGTTTTCAGATTGGCAGAGAATTCAAGGTTGCTCTAAACAAGGTGGATCTCAAATGTGAGGTTCCATATTCTTTTTACTGTGCACATATTGTTTTCCTTAGTGGGTAAAGGCAGATATAGCCTTAAGTCCCCTCTAAGGACATATTACAATTCTCTGTATACTATGCTATGCAGTCTAATATTGATGAAACTTTTAGAATCTCCATCCAGTACCATCTAAGCTCTCTGGGGTTTTCAGACTACGAGGCTTCTTGGAATAACTATTTCCCTAAGTTCATTACTGTGCTTAAAATTCTAATGTCTTATCCCCACCCCCCATAACATAATAAAAGATTATTATTAAAAAAAAGATGGAAAAAGCCAAACCATATAGAAAAAGACTGATAAATTCAATCGTATTAATAGTTAAAACCGCATATGGCAAAAATAAATACATAAATATACAAATAAGTGAAAAAATAAAAAGCTTATATCTGGGCAAAAAAATTCTAATGTCTTGAAGTACCCATTTTAATTATTCATTACTATTATTTAATATTTAATATTATTGATATTAATATTTAATAATATTATCATTAAATATTAAATAATAATATTATTTATTTATTTATTTTAATGTCCCAGAATCTTATGAATAAATCTGTTTGTTATTTACATAACCTTTATGATTTTATAACATTCCATCATGAGCCTTCTCAGTCTTTGTTAATTCCCTTGATGTTTCAGTTGAGATTATCTGGATAATTCAGAATTTCATTCAGTCTTTTGACATCTTTAATGACCAGAACTGAAAAAAGTATTCAAAGAAATCCTTTTATATAAAACAAAGTTAGTTTCTAATTTTTTTCCAGTTTCAAACATAAATTATAATCCACAGGGAGAATGCTATTTTCAAATACTCAGGCTCTTCTGCATATTACTACCTTCTGTGCATTAATATTATATTATTTTTACATATAACATATATTATAATTTATATATTATGTAACATATATTGTATATATTTAAATTATATGTAATTTATTATAACTTACACACATTACATTTAAATTATATATAATTATGTGGGACCCTGTCTATGAACAAAGAAAACTATTTGATTCACAATTTAAATATCAATGCCATTTTTAAGATTTTTGTTTTTGTTTCCTGATGAGTTTTTAGTGACAGCTATGGCAGCAAAACTGTGCTAAGAAACATGTTGACAGAGAATGAAAAAAAAATCTGGTGACGACTAGAAGGAATGAAATTTTAGGCAAAGAAACTCGTTATGCAGCTACTGCAACTTATTCACATGGGATCAAATAATTGTTCAAGAGTGATTATGATAGAAATACTAATGAAAGGACAAATACAAGAGCCATATCCTTTTACATGACAGACCTGTAATTACATGGCATGGAATTTTCCTTCAAGGCACTTACCACTATTTGTAATTATATACTTAATTCTGTATATATTTGTATAACATCTGTCTTCCCCTGAGAATGTAAATACCATGAGAGATGGAGCTTACTTGTCTCATTCATTATCTTGTATTCAGACTGAACATGGTGCTTCACCCATAGTTAGCATTCAGTATAAAACCTTTAAATGAATGGCAAGAGACTCATTAAGTGTGATAGATAAAGAAGAGGAATCAAATGGAATTCTGGCTCTTTGAACAACTGGCCGATTCTAAGTATGAGGCGGAGAAAGTGAAAAATGTGCTTGGGTCATCTTGTTGTATCTGAAATAAGAAAGTGCTGACAGGGACATGCCAAAACAACATGAAGAGATTCCCTCTGGTTACAGTGGAGAGTACACTTCTTTACAAAGGAAGACAGTAACCAGATGTAGAAAGAATAATAGATAAGAAAAGTCATCATTTTCAACCATCAATGTAGTAATATATTCCAGTAAGCATCATTGGTGGACGCCAAAACCACTGAGAAAGAGTTGAGGAACAGGATAGTCACAGAATCACGAAGAATCATCCCATGGATTATCTATTACTTACAAAGGGAAAAACATGAATCTTTAGGGTGTAGAAATCCAGTAGACACTACTGTCAACAAGGGTCAAACGTAAGAGAACCAATAATGGGACAAACTCACGTTACGTGCTTCTTCCTCTGTCACACTGAAAAAGACTTCGTGATTTAGTATTCTCATCAAAAATATTTAATCTGTATCTAATCATGAGGAACATTTCAGACAAATCCTAAACTGTAGAATATTCTACCTTCTACAACATAACTGACCTGAACATCTCAAAAGATTTAATGTCCTGAAAGACCAAAACAAACAAAAAAGCAGAGGAATTATTTTGGGCTAAATGAGACTAAAGAGACATGACAACAATTGAATTGGAGGAAAAAACACCCAGTTATAATGAACATTACTAGGACAACTGGAGAAATTTTAATATGGGTTATATATTAAGATGGTAATATTATATTAATGGTTTAGCTGAATTTTCTGAGTGAGGATAATGGTACTATACTATAAAGGAGAATACCTTTGTTCTTAGGAAATACTTGAAGAATTTAGACATGACAGTCATGATGTCTACAACTTATTTTCAAAATTAGGGCAAAAAATAGAAAAAGGGGTAAAGCAAAATAATAATTAATGAATCTAGGTGAGGGGTATATGATTGTTCAGTGTTCTCGACTTTTCTGTAGGTTCTTAATTTTTTAAATAAAACTTCAGGAAAGATTTCTAAATAGCAATGCCTTTAAAATAAAAAATTCTGAATTTATACATCTGAGAAAATATTTATGAAGGAATTTAGTAGGGAGAAACAATTCTGAAGGAAAGATGAGTTCATCTTGAAACATCTTGAGTTTAAGAAGAGAACCAGGGAGGAATGCACAATAGACCCACTTACTCCACAGATATCCCTCTACTATGGGCCAGGTATTGTGCTCAATCCTGGGACACAGGGATCAAAACAAACAACAACAGCAACAACAAAATCAGAGAAGGTCACTGTCCTCATCAATTTTCATGAGGATAGGGAAAACAGAAAGTACACAAGTACACTAATAAATAACAAGCTTATATTTATAGATTATTAAAAATATAGGCTATGAAAAAAAACACTAGTGCTCCTTTAGTGAGGAGTTCAAGATGGAAAGAAATGTGTGGTTATAGGTAATTTTTTAATTAGATTTTTTTTGAACTATGGTATTCAAAGACTTTTAAAAAGTTTCACCATCTGAAAACTTCATATTTTTAACCAGTTTAATTTTCAAAAACTTGCTGTTTAGCAATGTGTTATTCTTCTGTAAATGCAAATTGGTAGGTATGTTCTGTTCAATGCAAAGGAACTACAGCATTCATGAGCTATGGGACCATACTAGTTTTATATAACAAGCCTATAATTACGTGGTATGCAATTTTTCTTCAAGGCGCTTATCACAGTTTTAATTATACATGTACTTGTATGCATTTCTTAGCTTCTCCAGAACTGAGTGTCTTTCTATAAAATGAGTTTGTTGAACTAAATCTGATTTCCCTTGTAGTTCCAAGAGACTGCATTCTGACGAGAATATGTGCAGAGGAAAGAAGAAGAGCCAGCTTCCTTTCTTACCTGGTGACAATCTGAAATACAATTGTGAGAACCAGACCGGTGATGGACAGGGCACAGCCAACACTGGATAATGTGCTTAGTGGTTCAGGATATTTATAAATCTTTTCAAAACTCTGGAAAATAAGTTAAGACTTACATTTTTAAATAACCATTCCTGAAATGTCTGTGAAAGTCAACATCAAAAAAAGTTACATTGGTCAAAATAACCAGATAGTTGCCAAATATATCTTTTTATAAAACTGTTGATAAGTTTTAAAAGGAAATAAATGCACCCCTTACCTCTAAGCAGGCTATATGAAGCAGTGTTGAGAACAGTTATCTAGCTGTCAAGGAAAACATACATACTTTTCCTCATGTCTAAAATCAAAGTTGTTTGGATTAGATCTAAATTGGCTAAAGTTATTTCATTTATCCTTTACATTATTTTTATATGTAATTATAATCCAAGAGGAAATCTGCATATCTAAGCTAATGCACTAAAAATAAAGTTGTAGAAATATTTTTTGGATGTGGAAAATGTGCATATGATCCTGTAAATTTTTTAAAAGGAGATCTCATTTTTGTCTAATATATCTGTATCTATGCCAGTATTTTAATATATATTCATAGATAAGTATATTCCACATGAGTAAGTACTCTTAGAAACCTGGAGAGGTAATAATGGTGGCCACTGAGTGAGTAGGATATATATAATTTTTGTCTGTCTTTATTTTACTAATTTAAAAAATTAGAAAGTAATATTCATACAACATGAAAGTAATATAAAAGCATAAAAAACCCATGGATTTTTCTTACCTACCAGCTACCCCACATCATGCCACCCTACCTCCTGAAATCCTATCCCTTCTCCAGAGGTGACTTTTTTTTAATGTACCTACAAATATTACCTGTTATCTCTTGTACAAATATATAGCAGTTTGTTAACATATTTTTTTAAGATTTTATTTATTTATTTGATAGGGAGAGCGTAAGGGGGAACACAAGCAGGGGGAGTAGGAGAGGGAGAAACAGTCTTCCCGCTGAGCAGGGAGCCCGATGGGGGGCTTGGTCCCAGGATCCTGGGATCATGACCTGAACAGAAGGCAGACGTTTAAGGACTGAGCCACGCAGGCACCCCTGTTAACATATTTTTATTTGAACTGTTATTTTAATTCAAGATGTTAACTAAATATTTTTCATATTAGTGTATTTCTGTTTAATAGATAAACTTTCATACCTTATACAATAAGTATGTATTGCTTGTATAGGAAGAAAACAAAAATAATACAAATTTCTTTTTAAAAACAAAGATTTCACATTACTTCCTGTGTACAGTATACTAAGTGAATACCAAAGAATCATAGACTATATATAGATCATCAGACTTTAGTAATCATCTATTCTCTTAGAGTCTATCTGCTCCTACTTTACATACAATCTTAATCGGCCTTTTAAAAAATTCTGGAACCCAAAACTAATTACAAATGTGAATGGTAGGCATTGTGGAGGACTCAGACATTAATGAGAAGAAACAGCTGAAAGCCTGACCTCAGGAAAGAAGAAAAGTAAGTATGATAATGTAGCTGTATCATTTAATATATACAGCAATCCAAGCGTTACACATTTAGTGAATGATACTAATGATCTTAAAGATACTGAAAAAGTTAAAATTTTAACTTTACTAATTTCTGCTTAAGAAAGCAGATCTCTGGGGGCACCTGGGTGGCTCAGTCTGTTAAGCAGCTGCCTTGAGCTCAGGTCATGCTCCCAGGGTCCTGGGATGAAGCCCCACGTCGGCTCCGCACTCAGGAAGATGTGGTGTTTATGCATGACGGAATATTATGTAGCCATCAAAAGGATGAGCTTATGCCATTTGCAACAACATGGAGGGCCTTAGAAGATATTATGCTAAGGGAAATAAGTCAGACTGAGAAAGACAAATACCATATGATTTGACTGATATGTGAAATCTAAAAAAAAAAAAAACCAAATGAATAAACAAACAAAAAGATAATCAGATCTGTAAATACAGAGAACAAACTGATGGTTGCTAGAGGGGAGAGGTGTGGGCAATGGGCAAAACGTGTAAAGGGGAGTGGGAAATACAGGCTTCCAGGAATAAGTAATTCACAGGAATAAAAGGTACAGCATAAGGAATATAGTCAATGATATTGCAATAGCGTTGCATGGTGACAGATGGTAGCTACACTTGTGGTGGGCAAAGCCTAATGTAGAAACTTGTGAAATCACTATGTTGTACACTTGAAACTAATGTAACATTGTGTGTCAACTATACTCAAATAAAAAAATTAAGATATAAGGAATACATAAAGGAACCATGGGACAAACTGGATGAATTCAAGAGCTTTTCCTCTTTTATCTTCTAGCATAAATTTAGCAACTTAGATTATTCCAATGCAAAAAGCTTTGGGTAACTGATTTAAACTGCTCATCCATAGTTAAGTATGTATTGAACCCGTTTCCAACACACAGTCATACAGCTTACCTCTGGCTGTAACAACTTCAAGCTTCACAACATGTGAGTTAGTTGAATGGAGTCTGTCGGCTCCACTTTTGCACATGGGCTCCCTTCTCATCATTAAATACACGGTGCAGACCTTCCCCACCCTGAGACCATACTGCAGAAAGTTCTATTTACTTGCTTTTACCAGCACTTCCTTTTTTAGTCTTATCACTCCATTCCCTGTTTATCCATTTAATCTAGGTTGACTATCTATGCAAACTAAGCCCCCTGAAGTTATCTGCAATTAGCACATACCAGATTTATGTATAAGGAAAATTCTTGTCTGCAAAGAGATTACTATGTACATCCTTACCATTAATACAGCAAAATTAGTAGTATGGTTGCAGTGGCAGTACACGAATTCATCAGTGCTCTTATTTTTGTGACACCCATGTGTGTCCCAATCCTTTGTTAAAACATTCCAATAGACACAGGCATAGGAATGGAGCTGGAATTCTTTTCGGTCATACTGTAAATTGAAAAGACAATTGTAACCGATTTTTTAGAAATGCTTAATCAGGTAGAAAAAACCAAATAGGATAAGATAAGCATATGAGAAATCAAATAGGTATGTACTAAGTATAACATCTTCATTATTGATTAGGGAAGGGGAAAAAGGATATAAAATTCAAATTAGCTCATTTTGCATCTAGCTAGTCTGACAAAAAACATGGGTGTGGGGAATGTTTAAATGAATATCTTCAAAGAATCTTTTAAAGAGTTTTTCTGCTAAATTGATATATTTCATGCCCAAAATGAGTATTACACTGTATGCTAACTAACTGGAATTTAAATAAAAACTTAAAAAAATATAGAGTTTTCCTATGGATTTCTTTTGCTCAACCAATCCTACTTTTGTAATCAAAAGTGGCCTGAATTTTTTTGTTGTTGTTGCTAGTGGAAAAACTCACCTTTGGGTTAAAGACAATGTCAACAGAAGCTTCCTGACTTCTAGTGTTATTTTTAACAGTACTGCTTGAGATAATTTTTTGACTAAAATCTGATTTAGCTTTAAAAGTTTTTGATTGGAAAAGCTTGTTGTTTTGATACACTATAAAGCCACATGCCTTTGTGTCACCTGTGAGACAAAAAAAAAAAAAAATCAACAAATGAACCCTAGGGCAAACAAAAAACAAAGTCCCATGTCATTGTTCAACTGCATGACTGCTTAGTATATGAGTGAAGTACAGTAAAAATGGTTTGCTCACTGAATCTTTAGTTAATTGCAATATGTAATTAACATACATAACCCATGCTTGGCTGTTTCACTCACGTTACTTTTTTTCCTGAGGTTCAGATTCCTTACCTTCTAAATAGCTACAAAAATTTCCGCCTAATCCACCTCATGGAGGTATTGCAAGGATCTCACGTATAAAATAAACATCTTGCTTTCTATGCAGTGAAACAGAGTGAATGTGACATTCAGGTAGCCCAAAGCCATGTCGCTTCACCCGCTGATAAGACATCAGACAAGAAACAGCAACGAGTAAATAGTGAATATTGGGTGGGCAATGCCTAGGGAAGTGCTTTATGAGACCTGTTTCCTGCTAAAAGAGATGGAGCAGAAACCAGTCCATTCAGTCACAGAGCCAGGAGTTCACGTTGTGTGTATCAGGGACTGTTCCAATGGAGCCAGATACGTTCCGTCACCTCTTGAACTACTGGTCTCTGCTGCTTCATGATGATCATGGGTTTTTCCCAAGGCTGGAAGACCATTGTGACATATTTCTTCAGGAATTGGAAAAAAGTGGTCAGCTGTTCCTCAGAGATCTTAGAAAAACATGGCCACAGCAGAGGGTTTTGCGTGGAGGCCGGCCACAGCAGATGTCAAATAGAACGACCTAAGGAACGCCCCTTACACTTTATACAACTGTTGGCCCTATTGAAGACGAAGCAATTATAATAATTACATGTTTTAACTGAATTAATTTTTAAAACTCTGCTTTTACAAGTGGCATCAGGAAAACTGTAACAGTGACAGTGAGACCAGCATCTTCAGTGTGATTGGAGAGATAGGCAGACAATGCCCCTGACAGTCCCTACATGTTCTCCCCAGCCAGCCGTGTTCTAGCCTCTACCTAGAAAAAAAGACATTGATTTATGGAGCTTTTTCATGGCACATTGGTCTTGCCAAATTGTTCCTTCTCGACACTAGATGAAAAAGTTAACCCTAATATTGCAATAAGGCTTCTTTGCATTATTATTGTGTTTTTGTTTTTTTTTTTAATAAAAGAACGACATGCGTCATGTAAAAGTCAAATCCAGTGGCACCTGGGTGGCTCAGTTGGTTAAGCACTGGACTCTTGACTTTGGCTCAGGTCATGGTCTCAGGGTTGTGAGCCCGAGCCCCATGTCAGGCTCCATGCTCAGCAGGGAATCTGCTTGAGATTCTCTGTCTCCTTCTCCCTCTGCCCAGCCCCCCCCCCCCGCCTTGCTCGTGCTTTGTGCATGCACACACACACACCCTCTCTTATTCTCTCTCTCAAATAAATATTTTTAAAAATATAAATAAATAAATAAATATCAAATCCATAGAAATATGTAAGTAAAAAAATGAAAGTCCCTCTTTCCCTCTCCTCATTCCTATAGTATTTGGTCATTTACTAGAAAATAATAACTTTCATCTAGATACTCAGATTCATTAGAAAAGATTCTATTTACCATTATAATACTTTTAAATTATAGATAATTATAGATATACCTTCTAGATACATTTTCTTGATGTTTATTTATATTCTTTCACTCTCTCTTTCCCTTTTCTTAATCAAGTTTGTTAGAATCTTGCCTATTTCATTAGTCTTTTCATGGAACTGATGTTTTGTTTTGTTGATCAAGTCTGGTATTTGTTAACTCCTGTTTTTATTAAGTTTCTCCAATACATTTATTAATTCCTTCTTTCTAGTTTCTTTACATTTACTTTATTTTTATGATTCTTTAGTTGAGTGCTCAGTTCACTTTTTAACAATTTCATTTATTTTCTAATAAATTTATTAAAGCACATATATTTTACTTTAAATAATTCAAATAATTTATTTTAAATAATTTACTCTAAACACTAAAAACACGCAGAAGAAAATACAGGAGACTATCATTATGACTTTAACCTGGGGAAGAATTTAAATAATTCTTTGTCCATATCCCATAGGTGTTGATATGTGGTATTCTCATTGCCGTTAATTTCCAAATACTTTGTAATGTACACTTTAATTTCCTTTCTAACAACGTTTATCTTTAATTTCTAATTGGATAAAATTTTGGCTATTCTTTTGTGGTACATTTCTAGTTTTATTGCATTGTGGTCAGGAACTATGTCTTATGTAACTTTTATTTTATAAAACACATAAGCTTTTCTATATGGTCAGTAGAAAATGACCATGTAGTGAGTAATAAATAAATGGTCAGTTTTTGAAGCACTTGATGGACATGTGAAAAGAATTTTTATTATCTCTTTTCTGTCTACAAACAAAATTACACACACACACGCAAATATATATAAACATCAAATTCATTAATTTTTTTTGTCTACTTGATCTTTAATTTCTGGGATAGTTGCCCTAAAATCTTTCCTTAGAAGAATGGTTTGTCGATGTGCCCCTATATTTCTAACAATTTTTGTTTATATATGTCAGTGACGTCTTTTTAAGAGAACAAAGAATTAAAAAATAGATAATTTGGGGGTTTGGTTTCTTTTTTTTTTTTTTAAAGATTTTTTTTTATTTATTTGACAGAGATAGAGACAGCCAGCTAGAGAGGGAACACAAGCAGGGGGAGTGGGAGAGGAAGAAGCAAGGCTCATAGCAGAAGAGCCTAATGTGGGGCTCGATCCCAGAACGCCAGGATCACGCCCTGAGCCGAAGGCAGACGCTTAACCGCTGTGCCACCCAGGCGCCCCAGGGGTTTGGTTTCTAAAAATCATAAAAATATATCCCTTTCAGGGGCGCCTGGGTGGCTCAGTCGGTTAAGTGTCTGCCTTTGGCTCAGGTTATGATCCCAGAGTCCTGGGGATCGAACCCCAGAGTCCTGGGGCTCAAACCCCCACATCAAGCTCTCTGCTCAGTGGGGAGCCTTCTTCTCCCTCTCCTGCCTCCCCTGCTTGTGCTCTCTCTCTCTCTGTCAAATAAATAAATAAATTTTTTTTTATAAATGTCCCTTTCAGTTCAATCTGAGTCTCTGTCTCTTTTTTTTTTTAAGATTTTTTTTTATTTATTTATTCGACAGAGATAGAGACAGCCAGCGAGAGAGGGAACACAAGCAGGGGGAGTAGCAGAGGAAGAAGCAGGCTCATAGCCGAGGAGCCTGATGTGGGGCTCGATCTCATAACACCGGGATCACGCCCTGAGCCGAAGGCAGACGCTCAACCACTGTGCCACACAGGCGCCCCTGAAAGGGATATATTTTATATGATTTTTAGAAACCAAACACTGTCTCTTAACAGTGTGTTTTAGCCCATTTGAAAAGATTGATAATTTATAAGGAATAAGAAGTTAGATCCCTATCTTTCACCAAACACATATATTCTACGTTCATTGCAGACCTAAATGCATACACATACACTAAAAACACGCAGCAGAAAATATAGGAGACTATCGTTGTGACTTTAACATAGGGAAGGATTTCTTTTAAAAAGTACTGATTATAGAGGAAAATACTGATATACTGGACTGCCCTATAAAGTAAAATTTGGGTATGATAAAAGATGTCAAAAGCCAAGCAAAAGAAAGCTACAGACTGGAGGAAAGATATTTGCAACTTTATAACCAATAAAGAATTAGTGTCCAGAGTACATGAGGAACTTCTAATGACCGATAAGAAAAAGACAAACAATCCAATAGAGAAATGACCATAGTATTTAGATAGGCAAGTTACAAAATAGAAAATCAGAATGTCTAATAAATACACGAAAAGATGCACAAGTAAAGGAAGAAAAAAATCTAACGTATCATTGAATTTCCAAGCTGCAAGAGGAATGCAACAATGCTTATAACATATTTATCAGACAAAAGCTAATATGCTTGGTAACATATGAATAAATCTCCCAAAAAGGATGTTTAGTTTAAAAAAAGCAAGTTCCATACACCATGATACCACTTAGGTAAATATTTAAAACCCACAAAATAGAATATTTTATGTATGGATATATAAATATGTAGCAAAAGTTTAAAGGCAACCATAAAAATGCAACATACCAACTTAAGAAAGATATAAGTTCTGGGGGGATGGGAAAAAATAGGACATGGACTTCACGTACATCTGTAACATCTTCCTTTTTTTTTTTTTTAAGAGGTCTGAAGCAAACATAGCAAAATTTGATATCCGTTTACCTTGCTGGTGGGTACATGGGTGCTGCATGTATTATTATCTATACTTTTCTATACGCATGAAATATTTTTAAATTAAAAGAAAAACACAAAAAAGAACATGAAAGACTTAGGTTTAGTCTCTTACCTTCACAAAGCATGTAGCCAAAGCAAATAGGAGCAAAATTCCACAGCACGCCAGATCCATGAATAATATCCCTTCTTCTTTATCAGTGCTATTACGAATTCTAAAATGTGTACTTTCTAACATTAGAGTCCTTTTTAAGGTTTACTCTTTTTAGGGGGGGAGGGGCAGAGGGAGAGGGAGAGAGAGAATCTTAAGCAGGCTCCACATCCAGTGCTGACGTGGGGCTTGATCTCACAACCCTGAGATCATGACCTGAGCTGAAATCAAGAGTCCAACGCTTAACCAACTGAGCCACCCAGGCACCCCACATTGGATTTTTTCTATTTGGGGAGAGAATAAAAGTAAATGTGTGTGCTTGCTTTCCTTATTATTATTGTCAAAATAATCATTATTTTAGACTTTGAAAAGTACAAACATTTCCTGTTAGATGTAAAAATTTTTGAAGGGCTATATGCAAGATATAGGGAGCCCATGGTGAGCACCATATTAGTGGATATAACTACAATCTGTTGCTACAAGAGGATGACTGTGCCAATTACATAAAATAACCCAAGGCAGGTCCATAGGACGAATCTGAGCCTGCGAGTGCCATGCCACTAGTAAATACGGGCAAAGTTTATGACTGAATATTTTTTAATATATTTTTAAGTGTAAAACTGACCTGCATTAGCTAGATTTTTCTTAGAAAACAGACTTGTGTCCATGACCAGAGCATTTCAATTCTGCTCCAAAGATTTTGAAAAGGAAAAAAAGAGATCATCTCTATCATCTAGAATAGGAGTTGAGATTACCATAATTTTAAGATCTTATTTATTTATTTGAGAGAGAACATGCAGTGTGCATGAGTGGGGGGAGGGATAGAGGGAGAAGCAGACCCCTCACTGTGGGGAGCTGCATATGGGGACTCAATTCCAGGACCCTGAGATCACGGCATGAGCCGGAAGTCAGATGCTCACCGACTGAGCCAGAAAGCATCCCCAACTTGAGTGTATTTTTTAATGTAATAAAGTTTGAGACCTACTGTTTGCGGTACTGAGCAAGATTTGAAGTTCAGTCTCCCCATCTGGATTAAGGTCGTTCACATCTCTGTCCACAACTGTGGAACCAGAAATGAGAGAATCACTAGTTCCTGTCAGAAGGAAAAAAGTAGAATTTTAAAAGTCTACATTTTCATAGATAAAGCATTATTCATGGTTGACAGAATGCTGTCTGCTACGAGAAGTACGAGACAAACAACTCACCTCTCTTCACAGAGAAGCGAACATTTGTAGACTGCATGGTGCCTTCTGAAGAGAAATCCACAGACTGTACTGCCACATTAGGTTCCACCACTGACATGTTACCCAAGGACGTGGAATAAATCTCCATTTGCTCAACAAGCCTGTATAGGACAAAACATTACAATATAATATTCTAGAGATTTGTCATAAAATCAAAGGTGTGCGTTCTCTCCCACATTCCAGTAGAAAGTCACGACCATAGAACTCATGTGAACATTGGTACAATCTACTTAAAATAATTTATTTTCTTCACCAGAATCTTGCTTTGTTATATATATACTTTTTCTAAAGTTCTGATGGACCATCTCCACTGAAGGATATCCTGTATATAGATGCCAGAAAGCTGGAACTCAAGAATGACAGATTTCCCCACAGAAATAGTCTTTATTGTGTTGCTCTTCACATAAAAGATGGTGTTGTTATCCATCATTGGCCAGAAATGTGCTTCTTGTTTCTCCAGTGATGAGAACCAATTGCTACTTATTCAACTCCCTCCTCTCACCCAAACCCCTTGGGGTCTAAAGCATCTCCTGTTAGTTGTCGATTCCAGAGGCAAGAGTTCATTTGGAACCATGCAAGAACAGAGCTCTGAGCTCACTGCCTGGGTTGTTAACTCTACATTGCAGGTTTCCACAATGTTCTTTTCTACTTTGGATAACTTCAAAGACAGATTAGATGGAAAGTGGGAGGGAGTGGGGGAACCTGTCAATTTAGCATTCTCCAAAGAAAAGCTGTTAAGACCTTTTCTTTTCCTTGTTTCCTATAAGAAATATATGCACTATTTCTGTACTTGACAAAACAAAATCTCTACAGCTAAGATAACTGATTCAATCTAGTTTTCCCAGAAATGAAGGGATTTCATTAAAATGTAGTTGTTCCATATTCTAAATCTTTATTTGGTCACTAAAGTATTTTTCACTTTCCCCAATTGACTTCATAAAGAGATAAATTTTAAAAATAATTAAAGATTGCTTTTATAAAGAGAATATGATAATCATTTATACAGAAACATTCAAGTTGGCTTCTCTGTTTGGAATGTTTTCCATTCATAACACCATTTTCTGAATGTTTAGCAGTTCACACTATATATTTCCCACTTAATGAATTACAATCATACATACTCCAGAGCTGTTTTAGACAGGAAGAATACGTAACAAAATTCTAATCTTCTAAGAATATATTTCATACATTTGTCAACCAAACAATATCTGTTGAGCATCAACTAAGAAGTCATACCCTATTAAACACTGGAGATAGCAAGAGGTGCTCCCTCAGGCATTGGAAGGCTAGAGGGAAGGATGTACTAGATATCTGGGAGTGACTGCAGGATTCACAACCACTTTTAAAGGGTTGATCTAGCCACAGCCACCTTCAAGGTCATTTTTTCCTTCCAGATGATTCTTCTCTGTTCTTGCCATAACTGATTCAATTAGAGATGAGTGCCTGCCTCAGAGTACCCAATGCAGAGGCTGGCCACTGAGCAGTATAAATGACTGGAAGAAGCAATCAGATTCTTTTCACTCAAGAATTTTCAAGTTAGTGCTATAGTTACATCAGGAAAGTCACAGTTTAGAGGGGACCAGAGAGGTCATTCCGTCATTGTAAGAACAAATACAAATTTAAAATAAGAGGCTTAATTTTTCCTGTTGAAAATAAAAGATGGGACGCCTGGGTGGCTCAGTCGGTTAAGCATCTGCCTTCTGCTTCGGTCATGATCCCAGGGTCCTGGGATCCAGTCCCTCATCAGACTCCCTGCTCAGCAGGGAGCCTGCTTCTCCCTCTCCTTCTGCCTGCTGCTCCCCTTGCTTGTGCTCTCACTCTCTGTCAAATAAATAAAAAATCTTAAATATATATATATATATATATATATATATATATATATATAAATTCTTTTGAAAACTAGATTGGCATTTTGTCCACTTTATGACCTGGGAATGTCTTTCTCAAGGATATCGAAGCCATCTCTTTGAAATGTGAACATCGAGGGAGTTAGTTTCCCTATTTCCCAGTTTCTGTGGAGGGTAGGAGCCTGATTTTAGTGTGTGAGTACCTTGCTCCAAGTTGCAAAGCTACCTCTTGTCATAAAGACATGAGAAGTTTGTTCTTCCTCTGGATAAAGTCAGTTAGCTAACACAGGTGGTCACCTCAATTACTGGGTTAATGTAGGATGAACTATGTGTGACAGTGTTGTCAAGTTCTCTTAATTGAGGACTAGTTATTGATTACCTGAAAACACATATGTAATGGGTTATATCTGCTTGGCTATATAAAGAGGTGAGATTCCTCTCTGTCTGCAATCTCTTAGTGTTTGCCTGTGATACACATCACATTCTGGTTTAATGCTTATGCAGTAAAAAGTGTTTTCTTTCTTTACTATCTTTGTGGAGAGCATTTCCGGGTTGAGAAAAGATTTTGTTTTTAATTATATTTCCCCTATGCCATGAACAGAGTTAATTTATGAGAGAGCAGAAACTAGAAGTAAAGATGAAACATACATGTTTATTGAGTCATGTTAATTACAAAGACCAACAGCTAAACTTTTTTTTCAAAATTAAATATATAAGAGTCAAGTATCGTGCTAGTGATTTACGTATATTAACTCAGTTGAGCCTCACAAGAATCCTACTGAAGTGAGTCTCAAAGTTGCTCCCATATGATACTGAAGAATCTGAGGCTCTCCTCAGGGAGTGGGAGAAATGAATTTGGCCAAAATCATGTACCTACTAAATAACAATGCTAAGATGAACCCAGGACTGTCTGATTCCAAAGGCTGTGGCCACAACCATTATATTATCCCAGAAGGAAGGCCCACAAACTCATCTGCGGGGACCTTCAAAGCTGCCTTGGATGCCCTGCCATCTCCCTACTCTGGAATCCATAAAGCCCCGCCACATTATGATAGGGTTCCTAGGTTCCCATGAGATTGCGTAAGCCTCTTTACAATAGATCGTTAAGTTAATTTAAGCAGACATCTTTTAACCAAAGAAGGCTGGCTGGAACAAAAAATACAAATAGAGATGTGAAATGTAAACGTACAAGGTGGTCACTATTAGGGAAGCAGTTTTGCATTCCCAGGGATAGGTAAACACAGACAATTATGAGCCCTGAATTTGACAGCAAAGTTTCAGGATGATAGCTCAGTCTTTGCCACAAGTGATCAACATAGAGAAATGAGGTCCTAGTTTCACTGATTATAGTAGGAGGCCTTTAACAGCAGAGACCTTGCCCATGGCTCCTCGCAACTCAGACCAAGAGAATGGATGAATGGATGCTAGAGAACTCCACTATGACAACTTGAGCAAGATGGACCTGGGCAGGTTTTTCCCTCCCTGTCACTCTCCTGTTTTACTCTCATACTGTCCACTTCTCCCTATGAATAAAGAAGGGGAATCCAGTAGTTTAGGGCTGCAAACAGGAAGTTGTGAATGAAAGAAGGGAGAAGCCAAAGTGAGATGGGCAACGAAGGCCCAGTGTCTGTCAGTAGAGGCTACAGGTAGGCCCAGGTTCAGGGGACAGAGTTTGGAAAGAAGAGTTCCCCAGATCAGCAATTAATTTTCTTCTCCAGGGAGAGAGGAGCGTTAGAGTCACCTCTGCTGGCAGTTTCTAAGGAGTACTAAGTGCTTGGTGATCTGATGTGGGGGCTGGAGGCTGAGGCGACAGCTTTATTTAAGTGAAAAATGCTCCAAGTCCGCAAGGGCTTATGCATAAGATCACATGGGAGAGTCAACTGACAGACCAGGGTTAGAAAAGTAAGCAGACTAGAAATCCAGACTGGGAGGAATTACTATGAGTGTGGTTGTAACATTTCATATTTCAGTGTGTCCCATATTTAAAATTTTTATTCAGCCTCTAATCACATCTTTTGAAGCCCTTTGGATATTGCACATAAACCACACAGAACCAAGTTTTTCTCCATGTCTTAAATCAGTAAAATTCATAATTGTTTATCACCAGGACAGTATTTTCACCTGTATCATGGTGTGACTTTCTCAGCCAAATCTCATAGTTGCTCTCTCCTCAGCTTTCTCACCAGAACACCCACCCTTCTTCTTTCCCTTGAGCAAGACTGCAAACACAGAGCCTTCAACTCTGAAGGGAGCCTACTCCGGCTCTCAAGCTCCATGTTCACTGAACAGAGACTCTGAATCCCATGGCCACTGCCTTCTCCAACTTCAAAAAAAATGGGAGTCTCTACACTCCCAGTGAGAAGGGCCCAGACTCCTACTGAAATTTGAAGTCATAAAATACACCAGTTAAACTGCTGAAACAACCTCTACCACCATCTCTCAGAATTGTCATCTTTTGAATGTCCTAACCATTTCAAGCTGTTGTCCTTTTTCTACTTTGAGGGCTCAACACTGTAAAAATTAGAAAACTGAGAGCTACTTCTAGGAATTTCTCCTAAAAAATAATGGGCCACGTAAACAGAGATTATGTGTAAGAATGTTGATTGCTCAAAATATTAAAAGACTTGAAGCAATCTAAATGTCCTTCAGCAGGAATTGCTTAAATAAAAGTTCACTCATATTATGCAGTATCTAAAATTTATGATGTATATGTATAGATATTTACACTGAAAAGAGGTTCATAAGGTATTATTAAGTGACAAAAACAAGCTATAAATCAGTGGAGTATGTAATATGATACAAACACACACACATACAAAGAAAAAAGTCTGGAAGAATACATACCAACAGGTTAATAAAGGTGGGACAATTTTAAAAATTTTTGTTCATCTATATATTTTCTTATTTTTCTATAATGAGCATACAGATTTACTTAAATTTTTTAAAAATCAAGAAAACTCTATATAAGATTAAAACAATGAATCCTAGTAAGGGATCTCTGTAATAAAGTACATGAGTTTTATTATAAATATACAACCAAAAGTATGCAAAACATAGGAATCAAAAAAAGAGAAAGCCGGTAGAGTTGGATTTTTTTTTTTCAATGTAGGCTTGGGAAAGCTAAAGAAAGCTTAACCAAGATACACAGGATCTGGGGGATAGCTGAGTTGTGTATAGGGAGCCGGCAACATGCCCTGCAAAGTTATGCTATTATTTTCAGCTCTGTACATTGAGAAGAGCTGGAAGAGCTCTTTTTGTGCTTGCAGGCTGACCCTTGGCCATGCCTAACTACGGCTAGGAAAATAAGTTCTAAACTAAATCATCCCAGTTGCTCTCTATCTCCCAGTCCAGGGCCACCCCAGGAACCAGCAGTTAACATATAACACTCTAGCTAGTAAATGAAGATCAGGTGGAAAGCCTAGGCTTCAGTCTGCATTCCAGAGGAATCAGCCAGTTAGCGCAGGCAGGAGAGAAATAGACACTTCTCTTCATGCTTTGACCTAGGAAACCTGAGAGCACTTTGTGATGTTTTCCTTTTCAGTTGGAGTTGCGCTTACGTTGCAAAGGTGTCATCATTATGGGTAGCAGCAGCAGCAGCTTTTTGAAAAACATCGTCCCCGGCATCTAGAAGCTGACTCACTGTTGTTACAGCAATTACTTTTGCCTGTCAGAAGAAGCAGCAAACGATCATCATAGCAGACATGTACCATACAGCCGCATCACCGTCATTATCATTCATTATTACGGTATCGAGTGGCACAATTAGTATGGTAATCCAGAGGCAAGTATTTTTCAAACTTGAAGGTTTAGTTTTAGATGGCTGAGAGAATAAAGATAAGGCATGGAGAAAATCTAAATTCAGTCCATCAGGAAGCTTAGGTTTCTTTTTCCTTCTTTTTTTTTTTTAAGATTTTATTTATTTATGTGATAGAGAGACAGCCAGCGAGAGAGGGAACACAAGCAGGGGGAGTGGGAAAGGAAGAAGCAGGCTCCCAGCGGAGGAGCCCGATGTGGGTGGGGCTCGATCCCAGAACGCCGTGATCACGCCCTGAGCCGAGGGCAGGCGCTTAACGATTGCGCTACCCAGGCGCCCCAGGAAATTTAGGTTTCTGAATTTGCCTCCGAGCAAGGTCTTTCACAGAACCTCTACCCCACCCCCAAGAACAAAAACGCAGATGCTTAGATGCAAAAGCAGAAACAAAATAAGACTGCAGGGCTCTGACTGTGGAAACACGGTAGCCCATAATACTTAGCATGACTAGTATACTTACTATCGAACTAAGTGAAGTGATTTCTAGTTTTGTCTTTCTCTGTTTTTTCTTCCCCTCCCCCCTTTTAAAAACCTTGTGAGTTTTACCTCATAGACAGCATTTCTGGTTGGGTTGAAGATCTGCCCGACCACTCTAGTAGCTGAAATGATGCCCTCCGGAGTTATTCTGTCGACATCAGATGTTAAAATCTGAGCTTCAGCAGATATATTCAGAGACTGTGTCGAGATATTGACTATCTGTTTAAAAGAGAAAAAACAAAACCCTAACATTATACAACTATGTCTAAACACTTTGCAAGCAATTGCAGGCGAATAAACTGGAATTTAGCTGACCCTCAATCTCCTGCATCTACTCAGTTCTTCGTGTTTGCTTCTCTCCTTGTGTAAAGGACAAACTACCTGCGGGTTGGTGGCTTCTCCTGCCTTTACTATCTGCCAGGATTAACAAACTAAGGAAGCCTTAAGTAGATTGGTGCTACTTGAGGTGATCTAAGAATTTTGTAACAAACAGTTACAAACTGTTACAGGGTTCACAGGAAGAATAAGCACAGAAACTGTAACTGGTCAAAAACTCACACAATTGTATGCTGTTGAATCTAATGATTTTTTTCAATGATTTATATTTGGATGGTAGCTACACTTGTGAGCATAGCAGAACATATGGACTTGTTCTAATCACTATGTTGTACACCTGAAACTAATGTAACACTGTGTGTCAACTACACGTCAATAATAAGTAAGTAAATAATTTAAAACTTTTTTAAAGAGGAAAAAAATTATTTGTATTTTATGTATCATTTTTCATCATTTTCCTAGGAATTCATTTTTATTGCATTTTACAAAATTATTGGTCTGCAAGGGGTTGGAAATTTTTTAAAACTAGCTTTTCAGCACAGATTGGGGAACACTGACCTAGACCCATATTGTCTTTAGTAGAGCCAGGTGTTAACATGCGTGTATGTGGCTTAGTTTTTCACTAGATGGCAGCATTATTTCAAAAATCAAACCAAGGTCACAGGCCATTCAACTTAGGGGAGAGTTGAAAACAATGTTCAATCAACAGAAACAATGAAAGCGTTCATTCAATAGCTAGGTCCCTGCTCTGTGCTAGGCACTTTGCTGGATGTTTTATAGGAGTTATCACATTTAATACACAAACAACACTGTGAGTGGAGCATCCTCATCCCTGTTTAAAGGTTTGGAGAGGTAAAGGAGTCCATGCACCTTACGAGTGTCAGAGCCGACAGCCAAAAACCGGCTAGTCAGACCCCAGAACATGAGGCCTTTCCCCCAGTCTGTGAAGTTGGCATAAACTATGGAGTTGGCAGCCATCTCCACACTCCACTCCCAACCCCATCTCTAATTAACTCTAACCCTGCCCATCTACAATTAGGGAGCCAGAGTGATACAGGGTGGGCTTTAAAATAAAAAGTCACGGGGTGCCTGGGTGGCTCAGTCGTTAAGCATCTGCCTTCGGCTCAGGGCGTGATCCCGGAGTTCTGAAATCGAGCCCCGCATCAGGCTTCTCCGCGGGAAGCCTGCTTCTTCCTCTCCCACTCCCCCTGCTTGTGTTCCCTCTCTCACTGGCTGTCTCTCTCTCTCTGTCAAATAAATAAATAAAATTAAAAAATAAAATAAAATAAAAAGTCACTCCATCACTTTTTGGCTGTGTTTCACTGTACCTCTCAGAAATAGTTTCCTCATCTATAAAAGAGGTATATTAATATCTATATACTTGTTATAAGAATTAAATATGATAAAATAACATATGTAAAATGTTAGCTCAGGCTTTGGCACTCAGTAAGTGGCTCAATAATTAGTATAATCCCTCTATCTATGAAAATAACTAAGGTTCTGTAAGTTCTAAATGCACTAACATACTTAACATGCCCTGCACTTAGAAGGACCACTTAAAGTTTCCTTTTCTTCCCCTTTCTTGGCCCCAGATATTAGTAATTCCATGCATTTGCATTTAGGTACACACTAGGTCAAAATAATTTAATCTGCATGACAAAAAATCTAGTCATATATATTTTCCACTGCACAGGCACCTAGATATAGCCCTGAGACCAGCATTAGGTTCTAGGGTTCCCTGCCTTGAAAGGTCTTTGATGGTCGTTGTTGTTTTTTCTCTTCATTCTGATTCAGTTAACCATTAGAATAACTTCCTTTTCGGTCTCAAATGTCAGTGATCTATTTTCAGTCAACACTTCACTGCTGTAAAAAGATGAGGCCATTTAAAATGTGTTATAGATTATCATTTGCTAAAATTTGCTGAACCAACAGGTCCAACGGTCCTTTTTCACAAACAGATGTCAATTAAAAAAAAAAAAAGAGTGGTTTCAGTTACCAGTTTTTGTTATTTCTACTTTGAGAGTTTTAAAAATATTGATTTGGCCATTAGGTATGTAAAGAACGGAGACTTTACACAGAGTTGGAATTTTTCCCAGTTGCCAGCACATGCACCGTGTGGCGTACCTGCTTTTCCAGGGTTTCCAGAGTTTCATTGCAATTTCCTATTGTCGCGTTTTGTAATACTATCTCTCCATCTGTAGTAATATTGCACAGCCGGGTTGCTATTGGATTGCCTGCTTTAATAAAAAGAAGAAAAAACGACCGTGTTTACGAAGATGGCCACTGGCAACTGCCTGCTCCTGTACACATCCCCTTCTCGGTGGGATTGTGCCGCTCCTCCCACCGAGAGGTGGCGTCTATTCCTCCATTTTCTCAATCTGGGCTGTACTTAACCTTGCATTGACCAACAGAATGTTCTGTGAGAGCTCCAGAACTTGGGCCTCAAGAAGACTTGAAGTTTCAGCCTTTGCCCTCTTGGAACACTGCCCGACTATTGTACAAGGAAGCAGCCCTGATCTACTGGAGAAGAGAGGCTATGTGGTAAGAGAACTTGGTTCATCTGGCCAGCACCAAAGTGCACGTGAGTGCGGTTGTCTTGGACATTCCAGCAGTCCATCAACCAATAGAACTATGAAAAATCTAAATCATTATTCAGTGAAGCCACCAAATTTGGGATGGTTTAATATCTGGCAATGGAGAATCAGGCAGTCATTACGGGAAACTTTTAGGCAGATGTCGCTTGTCTTGATTTTTATATCTGAAATTCAAAAGACCAGTCAACTCTTTCCTACCTCAAGTCTGCAAGGAAGATGTGCCTTCCACAACTAGGTACATAGGGCTTTGAATTGGATGGGATGAGGGTTGAGAGATCAGAAATAATATGAAAAATTCCTACTAGATATTGAATTACTTATTGATCTTTCCTTCTTTATCCAAATCTGAGTAACACCTGAAAGGCAGAGTTCTATTGTATTGTTGCACTTATTTGATATCTGGTTTGCTCTCAATACTTTTTGAATCATTGAGTTTATTTCCTGTAATTATCACTGAGCCATCCTACCTCAGTGTCCCCCTGTGACTAATGCTTAGGAGCCTGTTAATAAATAAAATCACCTCCAGCTGTCATTAGAGAGACAGCTGATCAGAAGGCAAACTTTTCTCAGGAACAGCTTCCAGCAGCTACTTCTTGAGGTAACACCTTGAGAAATTGAAATTTGAGACACAAAGTAGAAGGTTGAAGCCACTCTTAACTTATATGATAGCTCCATATCTACTTTATGACATAATGAAAATTTCAAATATACATGTAGAATTTTATTCTTTTAAGCGGATATAGTTCAAATGCATCTTTTCCTCTATATTCCTCTATATATCCTCTAATTCTTAATATAAAACTAAAAGCAAATTTGCCAATAGTTGGAATCTATACCTTTAAAATTATTTTATAGGCTCAATCTGAAATTCAAAGGTAAGTAAAATAAACGTGTTCATAATAATTGCTCAGAAAAGAAATATAGCCAAATGAAAGAACCAAATGAAACATGGTGATTCTCTTGTCCCCAAAACATAATGTATATCAAATTAAGTGTGATGTCCCCTGATGAGCATATTACTTTTTTTTTTTTTTACTGTTCCTGACTTGGTAGCACACAGTTATTTTTTGTAGCTGTATCACTTTTATAAATTATAATGAAATAGTTAAGATATACAAAACATGAAAAATTAAGATGATAGGTATCCATAGACATATCATACAGTATAAGTAGTAAGTACCAATAAAATGAAACCTTCCTGCCTTTTACCTTCTGAGCTTTTAATCAAGAAGCTAGAAGGACCTATATAAAGAATAGGATCATAATATTTGAGTAGGCACGGTATATGTGGGCAGAGGCAATTTTAATTCTGCAAATGGAATACTGGTGTATATGATCTCTTAGTAAGTAAGATAAAGAAACACACAGGAAAGACCAGTACCTGTAAGTACTACAGTGTTTCAAAAAGCCCTTGACATACATGAAAATAAATATAGAACTAAAATGTGAAATTCTCCCCAGGATTATTACCGACAGAAGTTCTATCAAACATTTTCATAAATGATCTAGAATTGGCCGTGTTATTGAGATATTCAGTTCTGCAGGAAATGATGATATCCTGCAGGAAGATATGAGAAATATGAGGACTGGGCAAATGAAAGTCAATGCAAACAAAGTTCAGATAAAACATTAAGGGAAAATCATACAGTATAATGGGCTCTAAGCTGTCAGGAAAAGAATCTATGAATTTTTAAGGGATGCTCTCAGAAGGTATTACCCAATACAGTATTGAAATAAGTCATCAAAATCATGGATATCATCAGGAAGCATATTAGAAGTTAAAAAATGTTATTTGCTCCTTTATTCTTGGAATGTCTCTATGCAAGCAAGGTTGTCATGCTTCAAGGAAGGTATGATGAAGGTGGAGAATGTTCCAAGATGGATAACTAAAATGACCAAGGAGATGAAGACCTACCAGCTGTGGACAGACTTAACTGAGCATCTCTACCCAGAAAGACGATGTTTGAAAGTAGATATGGTACAAATCTATAACTAATGTTTTAAATTCAGACAAATTATATAACTCAATGAGCAGATATTAATATGTTCAAATTCCAGGACATAGATGAAACTGGGAAAATAAACCAATGGAAGGATTAAAAGGAATTTACTTTTTTCTTTCTTTCTTTCTTTCTTTCTTTCTTTCTTTCTTTCTTTCTTTCTTTCTTTTTTATAATAATATTTTTATTATATTATGTTAGTCACCATACAGTACATCCCTAGTTTTTGATGTAAAATTCCATGATTCATCACTTGCGTATAACACCCAGTGCACCATGCAATATGTGCCCTCCTTAATACCCATCACCAGCCTATCCCATTATAAAAGGAATTTATAACTGATCCATATTACAGTTTTTAGGAGAATTAGAATTCTGTGAGGTTGTATCCTAAACTTTGAACATGGGCATCATGAAAGGCAGCCAGAACCTTCCTTGATGCCTCTTCCAGGGACTTAATACTAGTTGGAGGGATGATAGGTATGACCCACCATAGTTATTCATATGCTTAAACAGGTGATGTTTGGAAAAACACATACCATTTAAAGTGTCCTTATCACATCTTTGCTGGGAAGATCCATATTTTCCTGCTGAAATTCTATCAAAAGTAAAACTCTCATAGGTACTTTTTTCACAGAAGTTAGCTATAATGAAAAGAAAAATTTTTCAGCATAAATTATAATTTTCTTTTGAAATTTCAAACTCAAAGTTCAAAACCTATTCAGTATAATTTGAATGCTAATAGAAAACTTTAGGACCCACTGACCCACCAGGAACTTCATACTTTTTTATCTGGTTGAGTTAATACCATTAGAAAAACTAGTATGTTAGACAATGGGTTCTAGTTAAAATGTGCACAGTGTATAACCTGGTAGAGGTAGGACATGAGCACTAACACACCAGAAAGGATATCGAAATCAGATTAGATGGAATCTTGAAAATTAAAGATATAGAACCCATAGTACCAAAGGGCATCATGAGGGTGTGGGTCAAAGCAAAAAGACCTGAGTCATGGAGCATGTGAGATATACTGGCTTGCAGGAGTGTAGGAAATTATAGGAGTGCCTTTCTAAGACTCTGGACCCTAAGCAGGCAACGTAAAGTGTACAGCGTATTGGGAAGCACACTGCAGATGAAGACGCAGCTTTGAAACATTATTTACAATATCCAAGACATGAAAGCAACCTAAGTGTCCACTATATATAGATTACTCAGCCATAAAAAAGAATGAGACCTTGCCATTTGCAACAGCATGGATAGACTTAGAGGGTATTATGCTAAGTGAAATAAGTCAAACAGAAAAAGAAAAATACCATATTATTTCACTTATATGTGGAATCTAAAAAACAAAACAAATGAATAAACAAACAAAAAACAGAAAAGTTTCATAAATACAAAGTACAGATTGGTGGTTGCCACAGGGAAGAGTGTGGGGGAATTGGTGAAATGAATGAAGGGGAGTGGGAGGTACAGGCTTCTGGTTATGGAATGAATGTGTCATGGGAATGGAAGGTACAGCACAGGGAATGGAATTAATGGTACTGTAATAGTCTTGTATGGTGACAGATGGTAGCTACACTTGTGGTGGGCACAGCATAATGGATAGAGTTGTTGAATCACTATGTTGTACACCTGAAACTAATAGAACGTTGTGTGTCAACTATACTTCAATTTAAAAAAGAAGTGGCTTTGGGGCGCCTGGGTGGCACAGCGGTTAAGCGTCTGCCTTCAGCTCAGGGCGTGATCCCGGCGTTATGGGATCAAGCCCCCACATCAGGCTCCTCCGCTGTGAGCCTGCTTCTTCCTCTCGCTCTCCCTGCTTGTGTTCCCTCTCTCGCTGGCTGTCTCTATCTCTGTCAAATAAATAAATAAATAAAATCTTTAAAAAAAAATAAAATAAAAAATAAAAAAGAAGTGGCTTTGAACATTGATTCTGAGAGAGCACAACCTGAAGTCAAACGACTAATTTAATAACATCTCATCAAGAGAAAGGATGAAAATACAAAAACTTCATCTAAATATATACTTGGATAGGAAGGTGTACCTTGATTTCAGAAAAGTTAAATATGTTGGAATTGTGATATTTGAAATGGGGTAATATAGCATATCACCAACTGAAAGGACTTGAGGAAACTATACCACCCATTGGCCTGAAATAGACACTGCAACCAGAAGGAAAAGCATCTGTCAGTTTACAGAGAAGCTTGATACTTGGGAAACATACTAGGTATTTTGAACATATAAGTAAATACCCCAAAAAGAATACTCCACTTTTACTATTAAGCTAACAAACACATCTTAAAGGCCACCATCATTATACCCGTTGTTATTAAATCATTAACAGAAACTTCAAAAAGCTTTGCTGCTGTCCTTACTAACACAAGTCACCTAAACCTCAAACCCTAGTACCATCCCAAATAACTTACCGATTGTACATCTCCATCCTTTCCATAAGTCTGGACAAATGCATCTGCCTTTTTCCCAGGTTCCACCATTCCTGCAGAACTCTACAGGGATGCTTGGTGAGGAGGTTGATAGTTCTAAAAATAAATAAATAAATAAATAAATGTACACAAACTGGCTGATCAGTTTCTCCTTTTGGGTCTGTGGCCTTTAATTTCTATATGTAGAACAATTACATTGAGTACCACTGGAGAAATATTTTTTGTAATATCATCATCAACAAAAATATACATTGAGAATCTACACAGGATATACAATGCTTCTGAGAGGTTCTGAAGACCAAAAAACTACATTTGAAAGACACAATACCTTGATCAAGGAGATTAGAATCTACTGGGGAAAACAGGAGATTATATAGAAGAGATAGATGGATGGATGGATAGATGATAGATAGATAGATAGATAGATAGATAGATAGATAGATAGATGGATGATAGATAGATAGATAGACCGGCCAACTAAGTCAACATGCAGATTTGTGCTATAAGAACACAGAAGAGAGGTATTGAGGACAGAGGTAATTTATCCAGGGAGGACTTTCCAGGAGAGGTGGTATTTGAATCAGATTTTAAGACTAAATCTAGAAAAGCCAGATAAAAAAAAAGGATGGCCCCAAATAAGCAGGATACAAAGTACAAAACCACAAAAATATGGAAAGTTCTGATGTGTCCAAGGAACATAGCAAAGTTGCACAAATCAGAAACATTGGGTCTACATGGAGCAGCAGGACACAAACTGGATTGTGAGTGGGTTTGTAGACCAAGCTAAGGAGATTTAATTCTGCAAGAGTGTAGAGAGATAGTAAAATAAGGTAGTAACATACTAAGGTATGTGTTTTACCTCAAATGATATGGGAAGTGTCTGAGGCTAGGAGGCAAGGAAGGCCAGTTAAATGGGGTTCAAATCTAGAGCAGTGGCTCTAAGGAAATTAGGTGTCAGTAGATTCAGGAAGCATGCCTGAAACAGGATTGTAAGGCTCTAGTGACTAGTTATTTTGAGCTGGGCACACTGGGGTCTCTGCATTGAAGATAGGGTGGCTGGTGAACAAATTAAGCTTAAGAATACAGAAGGTACATCAGAAACTGGGGATGTACTGTATGGTGGCTAACATAATATAATAAAAAATCATAAAAAAAAGAATACAGAAGGTAGAGTCCCAGCTGCAATAATGATAGAGTAGATTGTATAATTTAAGCCTCCCACAGCAAACACTTTTAAATTCTGGAAAAAGTTAAAAAGAAGAAGAAGAAAATGAAGAAAGGAAACTACTTGTGGACATTGGACAGCAATGTAAAGCAGACAGAAACTGAAGGCTGTTGCAAGTTTACTCAGTATTTCACTAAGGGCACCACCCAGTCTATATAGCTGGAGTGACTGAAACTCCAGCAGAAAGCCATAGTCTTAATGGATTAAGGTATGAAGTAACTTGTTTGGAGCTACCGCAACAGGTGGAAATTGAAGGGAGATATCCAAGAGGAGATGCCATATAGAAAGGTGGCTCAAAGTCTATGTGTAAATTCCCTCAAATCTAGGGAGAAAAATAAGATAGAAAAAAATAGAGTTTGAGGGACATGTGAGACATTATAGAGCAGTCTAATATGTATGCAATTGGAGTCCCAGAAAGAGAGAAGGAATAGGACATATATCAGAAAAACATATGGTCAAAGTTTCTCAAATCTGCCTACAAACTTTAACCTATAGATCCAAGAAGTTCAATAAAATCCAAGCAAAATAAATACAAGGAAAATCACACCTAGACATATCATGGTCAAACTGCTGAATCTCAAAGATAAGGAAAAAATCTTGAAAGCAACCAACTACTAGCCCAGACACTTTTACTGGTGAATTAGGGAAGAAATAACTCAGCCTCATACAAATTCTTTCAGAAAATATAGAAAGAGAGAAAGAGAAGCCTCTTATATATTTCACAAGGCCAGGATAACCCTGATACCAAAATCTGACAAAAACATTACAAAAATGGAAGAGTACAGACCAATAAACCTCAATTACAAAAATGTAAAAATTCTTTAGAAGTAGCAAACCAAATCCAGCAATATATAGAACTGATAATATATCATGGCCAAGTGAGATTTATACCAGGAGTGCAAAGTTGGTTTAACAATAGAAAATCAATTAACTTAATTCACCATATGATTATTTCAACAAGTGCAGGGGCCAAAAAGCCTCTGATATTTTTTTAACTCTCAGCAAAAATAAATAAATAAATAAAAGGAAACTTCCTCAAGCTAATAAAAGTCTTCTATGAAGAACCTACCAATAACATCATACTTAATAGTGTATTATTGAATGTTTTCCCCCCTAAGATTGACAGAAAAAAATTTAATCTAATTGCTGTAACCACTTTTATTCAACATTGCACTGAAGAGGCTAGCCAGTGCTAAAGGTAAAACAAAACAAAAGCATAAAGTTAAGAGAGGAAGAAACAGAATGTTCATTTTTTGTTGCAGATAATGTTGTGAAAATCTTAATGTCTCAAAAAAGGTGAATTTAGCAAGACTGTATGATACAAAATAGATACACAAAATGAAATTCATTTCCACATATTAGCAGCAAATCATTTGAAAATCGTTTCCATTAAATCAACAAAAAAATCATAAAATTTTTGGAAATAAATTCAACAAAATATGTATAAGAGCTCATTATTAAAAGAAAATTTTAAAGACTTAACTAAGTGGAGATATATACCATGTATGTGTGGAAGGCTCAAAGTTGTTAAGGTAACTCTTTTCCCCAAATTGATACAGCCAAAATCCTAAAACAAAAGACTTTTTTTTTTAGAAATTGACAAACTGGCTTAAAATTTTAATGGAAAAATAAAAGATCTAGAAAAGCCAAAACAAAGTTTTAAAAGAACAGACTTGACTTATTCATATTACTAATGTTATGACTTACTATACAGCCATAGGCAGTCAGGACAGTTTGACATCAGCATAAAAGCATCAATGAAGTAAAATAAAGAGTTTAGAAATACAGTTGACCCTTCAATTTTTGTTGTGATGATTCATTTACACACAAATTTTTGTGAAGATTCATTTACACACTAATTTTTGTCAATAAATACAGTATATACAGCAAATGTATTTTCTTTTCCTGATGATTTTCTTTTTTTTTTTGTTTATACATATTGTAGTTTTTTATTATTGTTGTTTTTGTGGGTTTTTTAAAAGTTTTTATTTAAACTCCAGTTATTTAACATAAAGTATAAAATTAGTCTCTGGTATATAATATATTGATTTCAACACTTCTGTACAATATCCAGTGCTCACCACAAGTGCCCTCCTTAATCTGCATTTAAGATTTCACTCATGTGTAGAATTCAAGAAACAAGACAAACAAGGGGCTCCTGGGTGGCCCAGTCGGTAAAGCGTCTGCCTTCAGCTCAGGTCATGATCCCAGGATCCTGGAATCAAACCCCACATCAGGCCACCTGCTCAGCAGGGAGTCTGCTTGTCTTTCTCTGCTGCTCCCCCTGCTTGTGCTCTCTTGCTCTTTCCAAATAAATAAATAAAATCTTAAAAAAAAAGAAAGAAAAGAAAAGAAAACAAATGAGGAAAAGGGGCAAAAAAGAGAAAGCAGCAAATCAAGAAACAGACTTAACTATAGAGAACAAACTGATCTTTTCCTAATGATTTTCTTAACATTTTCTTTTCTCTAGCTTACTTTATGGTAAGAATACAGTATACAATACATATAACATATAAAATATGTTAACCTTTACATTTATTATTAGTAAAGTTTCTGGCCTGCAGTAAGCTATTAGTAGTTAAGTTCGGGGGAGTCAAAATTATACACAGATTTTTAACAGTACAATGGGTTGGCACTTCCCACCCTCATGTGGTTCAAGGCTTAACTGTAGATAGAACATATCTAGTCAGTTGATTTTTAAAAATGCCAAGGCAGTGGCGCCTGGGTGGCTCAGTCAGGTAAGTGTCTGCCTTCGGGTCAGGTCAGGATCTCAAAGGTCCTGGGACCAAGCCCCGCATTGGGCTCTCTGCTCAGCTACGAGCCTGTTTCTCCCTCTCCCTCTGCCTGCCACTCTGCCTGCTTGTGCTCTCACTCCTCTCTCTTTCTGTTAAATAAATAAATAAATAAATAAATAAATAAATAAATAAATAAAAGCTTTAAAAAACAAACAAAAATGCCAAGGCAATTCAATTGGAAAAGAAAGCTAAAGATATACCTACCTATGACACAGAAATTCTACTTCTAGATAAATACGCAAAATAAATGGAAATACATGTCCACAAAGGGATTTATACAAGAATGAAGGTGCTAGAAACATTGCTATTATATGCCACTTGGATCCTTCCCTTCATATTTGAAGCACTCATTCCTCCAGCTTTTGTGAATGTTGGCAACTGAGAATACTTAGCTGACTCCTTTTCTAGAATTGCTCTCAACTAAAGAGATTCAGTTCATCCAAGATCCTCGTGACATGTACCATGGCTGGTCAAAGCCAGGGAATAAAGCCTCATCCCCCAGACTCAAGACATCAGAGAGTATATTTTCCAAAGACAGCTATACTACACATCCCATCTCTCTTACTCTTTTTAAAATAGGATGATGACACTTCTCCCCTGAAAGATGGAGTTTATGTTCCCTCTCCTTGAATTGAGTAGACTTTTGTATCTGCCTTGACTAATAGTGTGGCAGAAATTATGTGATTCCCAGGCTAGATCACAGAAGATGATTTGTCTTCTACCTAACTCTCTCTCACTCAGGATATATGCCTTGGGAGACCAGAACCTACAGGTAACACATAAGAAATCTGGCTGCTCTGAAGCTTCTATGCTAGAGACAGCAAGGGGAGAAACTACACAGAGACACTACACAAGGGGTGAAACTACACTAAGGAGTTTCAGCTGTTCCAAGTTTTTGAGTCTCCCTTGCCCAGGCACCACACATGACTGAAGAAAGTTTCAAGATGACCCCAGCTCCAGCTACCATCTGAAGGGAACTTTATGAGAGATCCTAATCCAGAACCACCCAGGCATGCTGCTTCCAAATTCTGGGCCCAGAAAAACAATGAAAGATAATAAACACTTTAAGTCACTAAGTTTTGGGATGATTTGTTCTGCAGCAATAGATAACTAATACAGACATCAACTCTGGAGGGCTACACCAACTTATTCTGTCTTGCAGTTCAATTTCTCCTTCTACCCAGTCCTGACTCCATAACCACCCCCACCACCTACAAGTATTGATCCTAAGAGCACTTGTTGAAACTTTCATGCAGATAAATCTTCAATTCAGAATTTGTCCTCCAGGGAACCCAATCCTGGCAGTTTTACTCATGTTAGCAAAAAAGGGGGGGGACATGGGTGGCTCAGTCGGTTATGTGTCTAACTCTTGATTTTGACTCAGGTTATGATCTCAGGGTCATGGGATTGAGCACAGCATTGGGCTCTGCACTCAGCAGGGAGTCTGCTTCTCTCCCTCCCTCTCTCTCCCTCTCCCTCTGACACTCCTCCCCCCACATTCTCCTCTAAAAATCAATAAATAAATCTTTAAAAAAATAGTCCATCAACTGCATAAGCAAATTATGTGTATTCATATAGTGGATTATTGATTATTTAGCAGTAAAAAGAAACACAACAGGGGCGCCTGGGTGGCACAGCGGTTAAGTGTCTGCCTTCGGCTCAGGGCGTGATCCCGGCATTATGGGATCGAGCCCCACATCAGGCTCCTCCGCTAGGAGCCTGCTTCTTCCTCTCCCACTCCCCCTGCTTGTGTTCCCTCTCTCGCTGGCTGTCTCTATCTCTGTCGAATAAATAAATACAATCTTTAAAAAAGAAAAAAAGAAACACAACAACATAAATGAATCTGGAAAACACTACATTAACAAAAGTATTCAGACACACAAGAGTAATTACTATATAACTTTTTTAATATAAGGTTCAAGAATAGCAAAACTAATCTATGGTGATAAAATCAGAACAGTGTTTGCCCAAGGGGGAGGGAGTAGGGGTGGGGAGATTGACTGACAAAGAACACTTGCAGCTACAGAAAACAGTGAATACACCCTAACTTTTAGCCAAATAAACGTAAAACTTCACTCTAGCGGCCTGTACCTCAATTCCTTTTACCTAATATCTCATGTCTGACTTTCAACCAAAAAAATACAAAGCATACTAAAAGGCAAAAACACAGCCTAAAGAGACAAACCAAGCATCAGAACAGATTTGTATATGGCAGATATTTTGGAATTATCAGGCCAGGAATCTGAAATAATGATGGTTAATATGCTAAGAGCTATAATGAAAAAAGTAGACAACATGCAAAAACAAGTTAAGTAATATAAGAAAAGAGATGGGAACTCTAAGAAAGAATCAAAAGAAATGCTAGAAACCAAAGCCACTGTTAACAGAAGTGAAGAATGTGTTTGACAGGTTTATCAGTAGAGCGTACAGGTCCAAGAAAAGAATCACTGAGCTTGAAAAAATGTCAGTAGAAACTTTCTAAACTAAAAGACAAAATCAGAGAGGGAGACAAAACCATAGGAGACTCTTAATCATAGGAAACAAACTGAGGATTCCTGAAGGGTAGGGGAGTAGGGCGATGGGGTAACTGGGTGATGAACATTAAGGAGGGTACGTGATGTAATGAGCACTGATGAATCACTGAACTCTACATCTGAAACTAATAATACATTATATGTTAATTAATTGAATTTAAATAAATTTAAAAAAACAAGGAGAAAAAAAGAATGAAAAATATAACAGAATATCTAAGAACTATGGGACAAAAGTATAACATACATATAATGGGAATACCAGAAGGACAGGAAAGGGAAGAAGGAATAGTAGAAATATTTGAAGTTTTTTTTTTTGGCTAGGTTTTTTTTTTAAAGATTTTATTTGTTTATTTGAGAGAGAGAGTGCATGCATGTGAGCAAGAGACCACAAGCAGGGGGAGCAGCAGAGGGAGAGGGAGAAGCAGACTCCCCACTGAGCAGGGAGCCCAATGTGGGGCTTAATCTCAGGACCCTGAGATCATGATCTGAGCCAAAGGCAGCTGCTTACCTGATTGAGCCACCCAGGTGCCCCGAATTATTTGAAGATTTAATGTCTGAAAATATTCCAAAATCAATGGCAGATACCAAATCACAGATCTAGGAATCTCAGAGAACACCAATCAGGATGGTTGGTCAAAACCAAACCAAACCAAACAAAAACTACGCTTAGGCACATTCTATTCAAACTTCAGAAAATCAAAGACAAAGAGAAAATTTCAAAAGAAGCCAGAAGGGTGATGGGGGAGAAATCTTATCTGTAGAGAAACAAGTATAAGAATTACATTGGAATTCTCCTCAGAAGCCATGCAAGCAATAAAAGAATACAGTGAAATATTTAGTGTTGAAAGAAAAAACGACCAATGAAGAATTCTGTATCCAAGGAATTATCCTTTAAAAGTAAATGAGAAATAAAGACACTCACAAAACAAAAACAAAAAATGAGGGAGTTTGCAAGAAATTTTAAAAATTCTTCAAAGAGAAGGAAATGATATAGGCCAGAAACTAGAATCTACATAAGAAAAGAAAAGTATCAGAGAAGGAATAAATGAAAGTAAAATAAAATATTTTTCATTCTTAATTGACTTAACAGATAAGTTTATTCAAAATAATAACAGCAATGATGTATGACGTGATTATAGCTTATGGAAAAATGAAATAAATGGCAAAAAATGTTTTAAGGGAAGAGAAGGAGGACTTGGGAATACTACCTAATGAGGTTCTGGCATATTCATCAGGCCATATATTGTTACTAAAAAGTAGACTTCAATTAGTTAGGGTTTTTTTAAAAGATATTTTTATTTATTTATTTATTTATTGAGAGAGAGAGAACAAAAAATTGAGTGGTGGAAAAGAGGGAGAGAGAGAATCTCAAGCAGACTCCATGCTGAGTGTGGGGCCAGTGCAGGGCTCCGTCTCACCACCCTGAGATCATAACCTGAACTGAAATCAAGAGTTGGATGCTTGGGGCGCCTGGGTGGCACAGCGGTTAAGCGTCTGCCTTCGGCTCACGGCGTGATCCCGGCGTTATGGGATCGAGCCCCACATCAGGCTCCTCCACTATGAGCCTGCTTCTTCCTCTCCCACTCCCCCTGCTCGTGTTCCCTCTCTCGCTGGCTATCTCTGTCTCTGTCAAATAAATAAATAAAATCTTTAAAAAAAAAAAAAAAGAGTTGGATGCTTAACCAACTGAGCCATCCAGGCACCCCAGACTTAGATTAGTTGTAAATGTGTATTGCAAACTCTAGGTTAACCACCAAAATGTTTTTTTAAGTATAAATGATATGCTAAGAGAGGAGAGAAAACAGAATCATATAAAATGCTCAGTTGAAACCAGATAAGGCAGAAACAGACAATATCAATGGAAGAAACAAAGAAAAGAACAATAAAAACACTTATAAATATTATAAGACAGATATTATAAGATTGGGGGAAAAAAAAGCAAGACCTGGGGTGCCTGGGTGGCTCAGTCATTAAGCGTCTGCCTTCGGCTCAGGGCGTGATCCCGGAGTCCTGGGATCGAGCCCCGCATCAGGCTCCTCTGCTGGGACCCTGCTTCTTCCTCTCTCACTCCCCCAGCCTGTGTTCCCTCCCTCGCTGGCTGTCTCTCTGTCTGTCAAATAAATAAATAAAATCTTAATAAAAAAAAAAACCAAGACCCAACTATATGTTGTCTCTAAGAAACCCACTTTAAATCAAAGGACACAGATAATTTAAAAGTAAAGTGATGGAGAAAGATACACCATGGCAATACTAATTAAGGGAAAGTTAGAGAAGCTATATTAACTTCACACAAAGCAGATTTCAGAGCAAAGAAAGTCATTAGGGATACAGGATGTTTCATAATGGTAAATGGACCAATTCTCCAAGACCTAACAATCTTTGATATGTGTGTACCTAACAATATAGTGTCAAAATAAGTGAAGCAAAAACTGATAGAACTACAAGAAAAATAGATAAATCTGCTCTTGGAGCAGATGGTTGAGACTTAAACATCCCTTATTAATAATTGACAGATGCAGCAAACAGAAAATCAGTAAAGATAAAGTTAAACTGAAAACACCATCAACTAACTAGTTCTATTTGACAATAATTTATAGTATACTTCATCCAGTGTTGTCAGAATACACATTCTTCTCAAGCACCCATGGAGTATTTATTCATGGGCCATAAAATACATCTAAACAAATTTAAAAGAATAGAAATCATTCAAAGTATGTTTTCAAACCAAGATGGAATTAAACTAGAAATCAATAACAGAAAGATAGCTGGAAAATCCCCAAAATATTTGGAGATTAAACAACACACTTCTAAATGGCAAATGGGTTAAAGAAGTCTCAAGAGAGTTTTTTGAATATTTTAAACTAAATGAAAATGAAAGTGAGATGCACCAAAAGCAATGCTTAGAGGGAAATTTACAGCATTGAATGTATTAAAAAAAGAAGAAAGATCTAGGATTAATCATCTAAATTTCAACCCTGGGAAATTAGAAAGAAGAACAAATAAGTTTAAAGGAAGAAGAAAACAAATAATAAAAAATCCAAGCAAAAATCAATGAAGTTGAAAATAGGAAATTAATAGAGAAAACCAAAAGATTAGTTGAAAAGATTGTTAAAATTGATAAATCTCTATCCAGTCTAACCATGAAAAAAGAGAAGGCACAGATTACTAATATCAGATATGAAAAAGGGTCATCACTACTAATACCATGTACATTAAAAGAAAAATAAAGGAATATTATGAATAGCTCTATGCCCACAGATTTGATAATGTAGATGAAACAGACCAGTTCCTTGAAGGACAGGCTCTACTGAACTCACACAAGGAGAAGAAAATCCTTGGAATAGGCCTATATTGATAAAGAAACTGAATCAATAATTAATAACCTTCCAAAACAAAAGGCACCAGGCCCCAGATGGATATACTGGTGAATCCTACCAAACATTTAAAGAAAAAATGATATCAATGTTTAATACTCTCTTCCAGAAAATAGAAGTAGAAGGAACACTTCCTAACTCATTCTATGAGGCCAGCATGACTCTAATACCAAAATCAGACAAAGACATTACAAGAAAGAAAAATTACATATCAATATCTCTCATGAATATAAAGGCAAAATTCCTCAACAAAATATTAGCAAATCAAACCCAACAATGTATAGAAAGAATTATGCACCATGATAAATTGGGATTTATTCCAGGTATGCAAGGCTAGTTCAATATTCAAGAATCAATTAATGTAACCATAAGAGATTCTTAATTATAGAGAACAAACTGAGGGCTGATGAAGGGAGGTAGGTGGGGAATTGGTTTGATGGGTGATGTGTATTAAAGAGAGGACTTGTGATGAGCAATGGGTGTGGTATGTAAACGATGAATCACTGAATTCTACTCCTGAAACCAATATTGCACTGTATATTAACTAACTAGAATTTAAATAAAAATTTTTAAATCAATTAATATAAGTCATCATATCAACAGGCTAAAAAAAATCACATGATCACATCAATAGATACAGAAAAAGCATTCAGCAGAATCCAATTTCCATTCATGCTAAAAATTCTTAGCAAACTGGAAATATAGGGGAATTGCATCAACTTGATACAGAACATCTACAAAAAATATAAACCCAATCTCATACTTAATGGTGAGAAATTACATGCTTTCCCCTAAGATGAGAATATGGCAAGGATTTCCCTTCTCACCAGTACCACTCAACAATATGCTGGAAGTCATAACTAATGTAGTAAGACAAGAAAAGGAAATAGAAGGTATCTCAGATTGGGAGAAAGAAATAGAAGTCTTTATTCAGAGATAACATGATTATCTATGTAAGAAATCCCAAAGATTCACCAAAAAACTTCTGGAACTAATAAACAATTATAGCAAGATTTTGAGATACAAGGTTAATATGCAAAAAGTAAATTGGATGTGGGTTTGAAAGCACAATACTGTTTACATCAGCACCAAAAAAATATGAATATAAATCTAACAAAATATGTACAGAATCTATATGAAGAAAACTACAAATGGCTAATACAAGAAATCAAAGACTTTCTAAAGAAGTAGAGAGATATTCCATGCTCATGGATAGGAAGACTTACCATTGCTTAGATTATCAATTTTTCACAGCTTTATAGATTTAATGCAATTCCAATCAAAATCCCAGCAAATTATTTTGTGGATATAAAAAAAACCACAAAGTTTATATGAAAACGTAAAAGTTCTAGAACAGCCAATTAAAGAAGAACAAAGTTGAAGCATAGACTATGTGACTTCAAGACATTCTGAAACCTACAGTAATCAAGGCATTGTTGTATTGGCAAAGAAGAGACAAGTAGATCATTAGAACATAATAGTGAGCCCATAAACAGACCGACACAGATACCGTCAACTGATCTTTGACAAAGGAGTAAGGGAAACTCAATGGAGAAAGGACAGTTCTTTTAATAAATGTTGCTGGGAAAATTAGACACATGCAAAAAAATCCAGACTCAGACTTACAGCTTTCACAAAAAAAATAACTAAAAATACATCATAAATCTACACGCAAAATGCAAGACTATAAAACTTCCAGAAGATAATACAGGAGAAAAATCTAAGTGACCTTCAGTTTAATGACAACTTTTTAGATATAACATGAAAAGTACAATCCATGAAGGAAAAAAGGATAAATACAATAGATAAGTGGAACTTCCTTAAAATTAAAAAGTTCTGCTCTGCAAAAGATATTGTTAAGAGAAGAAAAACAAGATACAGAATGGGAAAAAATACTTCTAAATCACGTATCTGATAAAAGACCGATATCCAAAATACACAAAGAACTCTTAAAATTCAACAATAAGAAAGGAAACAACTCAATTAAAAGTGGGGGAAAGATCTGAACAGACATCTCACCAAAGAAGATATACAGATGGCAAATAGGCATTTAAAAATATGCTCAAGATCACATGTCATTAGGGAAGTACAAATTAAAGCAATGAGATAACACTACACACCTATTGGAACAGCTGAAATCCAAAACACTGTCAACACCAAATGCTAGCTGGGATGTGGAGCAACAGGAGCTCTGGGTCATTGCTGGTGGGAATGCAACATGGCACAGCCAGTTTGGAAGACAGTTTAGCAGTTTCTTATAAAGCTACACATAGTTCAACCACATAATCCAGCAACCGTGCTTCTAGGTATTTACTCAAATAAGTGAACACTTCATTTTTTAAAGTGTTTTTTTTTTGAGAGAGAGAGAAAGAAAGTAAGACAGAGAAAGAGGGAGCATGAGCTGGGGGGAGGGGCAGAGGGAGAAGCAGACTCCTCGCTGAGCAGGGAGCCCAACTTGGGATTCGATCCCAGGACCCTGAGATCATGACCTGAGCTGAAGGCAGATGCTTAACCAACTGAGCCGTCCAGGCACCCCCAAAATATAGACTTTCTAATTAAAGATTTTTATTTATTTATTTGAGAGAGTGAGCAACAGAGAAAGAGTGCGCAAGCAGGGAGGAGAGGGAGAGGGAGAAGCAGACTCCCCGCTAAGCAGGGATTCCCCATACGGGACTCTATCCCAGGACCCTGGGATCATGATGTGAGCAGAAGGCATATGCTTAACAGACTGAGCCACCCAGGCATCCCCAAATAAGTGAACACTTACGCCCACACAAAAAGCTGCATATAAATGTTTACAGCAACTGGATACATAATTATCGAAAACTGGAAGCAAACCAGATGTCCTTCAACAGGTAAATGGATTTTTTCAAAAGATGGTATATCCACACAATGGAATATTATTTAACCATAAAAAGAAATGAGCTGTGAAGCCCCTAAAGATATGGAGGAAGCTTAAATACATTTAAGTAAGTGAAAGAAGCTTTCAGAAGGCTGAAAAGGCTACATAGTGTATAATTTCAAATATGACATTCTGGAAAAGGCAGAACAATAGACGGTAAAAAGATCAGGGGTTTGGGAAAGGGAGGAAGGAATGGATAGGTGAAGCAGAGGGGATTTTTAGGGCAGTGAACTATTCTGTATGATACTGTCACAGTGGATACATGCCATTATGTATTTGTCAAAACCTCCAAAACTGTACAACACAGGAATGAATTGTGATGTAAAATGCATTTTAATTAATAATGTATTGATATTGGCTCATTAATTATAACAAAACCAACCCACTAGTGCAACATATTAATGAAAAGGGAAGATATGGAAGGCAATGTGCAATGAGAGAGGGAATAAATGGGAACTCTATACTTTCTGCTTAATTTTACTGTAGCCTGACCCTACTCTAAAAATTAGGTTTATTAGTATAAAAAATAAGATACAGATCCAGACCACACCAAAGAGCTTAAGACCTACTGAGAGAGATTTAATTGTAATTGTTATGTGACAAACTTCTCTGTGTAATCAAGGGAATACCTGAGTCTTTTAAAATTGTAGATTGCTTCAAATACACAACGTGGAGAGTATAAAAACATCCCCCTCTATCCCAAAGCCAGTTTTAAAAGATAGTAACTTTCTCTCAGATTTGTTTCTGATTTGTTTTAAAATACGTAATAAAACTTTACAGAAATAGTTGAAACTCTTTGTACTCCTTTCTATCAACATTCCTTTCCCTCCATACCCAGCAGTAGCACTATATTGAAATTGTCATTTATCTTTTCCATATTTTATACTATTATATCTAAGGCAATTGATACATAGCATTTGCATGCAATTTTTGTTTTGTTTTGTTTTTTATGATTAACTTAAATATTTTAATTATTACTATTCTTTTTTTAAGATATTTTTTTTATTATTTTATGTTAGTCACCATACAGTACATCCCTGGTTTTTGATGTAAAGTTCGATGATTCATTAGTTGCGTATAACACCCAGTGCACTATGCAATGCATGCCCTCCTTACTACCCATCACCAGTCTATCCTGTTCCCCCACCCCCCTCCCCTCTGAAGCCCTCAGTTTGCTTCTCAGAGTCCATAGTCTCTCATGCTTCATTCC